>NW_024039725.1:0-202980 GCF_016077235.1 Cyprinodon tularosa | reverse complement strand
CTAGTTGGTTTATGATATCAAGAAAATGTAACAAATCAAAAGGCAATAGTGGCATTTATAAGGCAACAAAAAGCATTACAGAAGGACACCACTGGATTTCACTTGCTGTTGAAAAATTAGTCATTGCTTCTGCTTTCCGAGTTTCAAAAGCCCCAACATGGCCACAACACACATCTAAGGGATTTTACTTCTAGAAGCCATGATATGTCCAGAACCAGATGCTGAGAACAGACCTCAACAGCAGAGAGAAAAAGTTAATTACCAGCCTGCCCTGTGTATCAGCACCAACCACAAGAAAACTGTACATGTACCACTTTAAGCAACAATTCATGACCCCTGCCACTATTTTAAACTAACCAAATCCATTAAACAGAGTTAATCTATTGCTAATGCTGGTATTGCAGCAAAATTCCAAATTGTGTTTGAGCTGTTTGAAAAAAGAAGCAGGTTATAGTTGACCTGCAACTTAAGCAACACTCAGAATATTACACAAAGAAATTCATGAATTAAAAACTAAAGGCAAATGCCAGGGCTAAAACAAACCAAACAAAATAGAACCAAATGACATAACATTGGCTGTACATTAAACATTTTGGAAAGCATCATTCCGGGTACTTTCTTTGCCAGTTGGAGGGAAACAAAGGCATCCCAGAGGAGCGGTGCAATGCAGTACAGTACAAATGTCTTCAGAAAACCTACAGTTGCCCTCTTACTTGCTGCACTTAAAGTGAACCAATACAGCAGTTATTTGTCTGGGATACTGCTCCAGGGTGCACATTGAGTTAAAGCCTTTACTGCCCAGTTTGAAAAGAAAACAGAGCAAAACAGCGGACAAAGAATTTATTGCAACCGTGCAGATGTGGCTCTTTGGATAACTCATTTATGCACATGAAACATATTTGACCATAGTGTTCACTACAAGAGATTTCAAGGAGTTCTTTTCTCTCTCTGGCGGAACGAAAAAAGGGGGCGGCGGGAAATAAATAATGATGAAAGCTGAACAGTAAAATAGTAAAACATTGGTATTGAATTGAACACATCCTAAACTTTACTAGCTGCATTGGCCAGTAGATTTAGCCACTGTGGTTTGTTGACCGCTTACAATATAGTTGATTAAGCAGCCCTTTTCTGTGAACCCATTTCCTAAGCATTATGCTTCACTATAAACAGACCTCTTAATAGATCAAAGGGTCCATTTGGTAAATGGCAGATAGCACAGCTCTGTAATATGTGTTTATTACTAAATGAGTATAGAACCAACAACAGCTTATTTTCTTTTAGGTTGATTGCAACACAAGCCAATGTGGAGTTTTACTAGCCAAGTGGTTTTGATTACCATATTTAACTAACAACACTACTAAACAAAGGCATCTTTAAAATTGGTCAATCTGATTAGAGGCCCCAGAGACACATCCCATTAATAAAAATATTAGGGCTAAAACAATTATCCAGATTATTGATGATCAATTCAACATTAGAATCGTCAACTAATTTAGAAATCAAATAATCCTAATCAGGAGTACAAAGAAATAGAGTAGCACAGTTTTAAGGTAAGCACATCTTGCCATCTGGTTGTTCAATTGATTATCCTCGGTCACAACCTTAACCAGTATCTAGATTTTTATATGTATATAAAAAAAATAGAGAGACAAAGTAAGTGCAGCAATAAATTTCTTATTTTTTTGGAGCTATACAAATGTGACTGTTAAATAGAACCTGCAGTATCAGAACTAGGGCAACGACTAACGATTGTTATGCAAATCAAATAATCTGTCGATTATTTTTTCAATTAATAGATTAATAATCAGATAGCTAAAGGTTCCTTACAGATGTTTATGAAATTAAACCAGGTGAAAGTAAAAATTTTCAAAATTAAAAACGTTCAGATTTTTTTTTTTTTTTTTTACAATTTTGATGTAATTGCTGCTCTAAGTTGGTTCCTCTGACAGCTAAAAGCATCTTTTAGAGTCTCTAAACTCCAGTTACTGATTAATCGATAGCTAAATTAGGCTACGTTCACACCGCAGCCTGAAGTGACCCAATTCCGATTTTTTTGCCCATATGTGACCTGTATCTGATCTTTTTATGACAGTCTGAACGACACAGATCGGATTTTTTCAAATGCGACCCAGGCCACTTGGATATGTGGTCCTGAATCCGATACGTATCTGATCTTTTCAAATGCGACCTGTGTCTGTACGGCCAGGTCGCATTCATCCGACCTACACGTCATTGATACTTGACAAATATTACTAAACGTTACTAATCTGCGTCCTACTAAGCGGAGGCGGGAAAAACTAACAACCATGGCGGAAGATAACACAGAGAGCAGTCAATGGAGAGAAAGTGAGGTTGCTGACTTAATTCATATTTAGAAAGCTCGATTCAGACCAAACTCGAAGGGTCTTACCGGAACCGGGGGAGGGTCTTTCTTTTTGATCTTCTTAAAAAGATTTCGTTCGTAATGTGCCTGCTCCTGTTGGAGAAGAACTTAAAGAACGCAATATACGCTGCGGTATTACGAGTCATGTTTACTTCCGCAAACACTGAGGACGCTTGCTACGTGTGACGTCATCGCGTCCTCGAGTGCGCATGCGGGACACTTTGGTTGGACGCATTCAGTTCACACAGTAGATCACATACAAGTCGCATATACTTGGAAGTGTGAACGGACACGCAAAAAAATCAGATTTCACAAAAAAATCGGAATTGAGCATTAAGGCCTGCAGTGTGAACGTAGCCTTAGTTTACGATTATTTCGATAATAAATTAATCACGATTAATCAGATAAACTGTTTCAGCCCTAATCAGAACTATCCAGGTCCAGTTCCTCTAACATTTTTAGGGTAAAAGATTTAAGCATACAGAGGCAGTCATTATTATCAAGGTATAACTATTTAGTTTCAAGGTTTATGGGCGCTAAACAACTTTAAATCTTGTTCATAATACAGTTCTTATTGCTCGGATGTCTAAGATGAAAGAAAAATAGTCGGAAGGAAATTTCTCTGCCCGTCTGAAGTATTGTCCCCCCCCCCTACCCGTTTCTGTACACTGCCAGCTGGCTGAAAGAAAATCACGCAAGTTTACTTTCGCATTAAACAAATATATATTTGTTATGCAGAAAAAGCCACAGAAACAGAAAAAATAAAAAAGGGACAGTGTGGAAACTAAATGAACACCAACCATCACCGTTAAAATACTAATTAGTGAGTCAAGATAATTATCCACCAACTAAAGAATTATTAAGTAGGTCAATAAACCGTATTATGTGCTACTGCAGGACAGACACTCTTACTCTGTTCCCACTAAAAATCAAGACTGATAAGTTGCAGGAAAGCTGGTGGATTGGTGTAACTTGCAGGTTCAGAAAACACAATTTTTACCTGACTGATCAAGGCCAGAAAAGCTAAAAGTTATAATATGTTAGAATATAGAAAAATAATGGATTTTTTTTTTTTTTTATAAATTCCTGATAAATTGCAGGGATGTAAAAATCTAAGCAACCAAATGGCATTAATAACATTATGACTAAACAAAACAATATGGCTAATATTTCAGAGAAGGATTAAGCATATCACTGAGTTAAATATACAGAATACCTAAACATTAGGGATGGGACGGTTTATGAAAACCGTCAGAACCGTTCGGTTCGACTGTCTCAGTTCGGTTCGCGTGTGTTTCGTTCGGTTCATGCGCTGCTCCTTTTTCTCATAGGCAAAGCGTTTACACTCCAGAGCAGATGGTGGCGGTACTGCGACCAAAGCCAACCACCAGTAGTAAACAAGAAGAAGAAAAAGCGAAGCAGCTTAGCCGGGTGTAGCAGGGAAAGAAATCAGTTGTTGTGGAGAATTGTGTCGGAATGGCGAGTGGGAAAGAACAGGAGTTGGAAGACGCGCCAGCAGCACTTTTTAGGTCTGCTGTATGGGACCGCTTTGCATTTAGAGTGACCTACGATGACGGCTGAAAGAAAGTTGTGGATAAAAGTGCAACAGTGTGCGAGCATTGTGCAACACGTTTTGTTTACGCCAACAGCAACATGAGCAACATGACCAACATGTCATGCTAACCCCGAAATTCCACATACTCCGTCAGCAACCCCCGCTTCGCCCCGCTGCGCTCCAGACCGGCTGCTCAAAGCAAAGCATACAGCCCCCACTGTGGCTTCGTCCGCTCCCCTCTGAGTCCCTTGGAGATGGTAGAGGGCATGCGCCAGATGATTAAATTCAAAGCAGCAAAACATACGGAAATGATCCAGGGTTTCCACGGATCATTTAAAATAATTACAATCCATTATTTTTTGGGGGATTTTTTCATTAATTCCATAAATATTTATGGGATTTCGGTGTAACAACATGTATCGAACCGAACCGAAAACCGTGACCAGGAACCGTGAATCGAACCGAACCGTGGATTTTGTGAATCGTTCCACCCCTACTACACATATTAACGAAAAAACAAAACCACAAGCCAATACAGTGAGATGCCTTCTAGAAACAATGCAGCATTCATTCAAGCTGGACTGACAGTGCGAAAAAAACACACAATTTCATTCATAAACATTGGCAGAAAATCAAGAGGTTTCTTTCATACAGGAAGAATGAGGGAAATTAACACATGAATGCTTCATCAGGTATCTAAATTTAACAAAGATTGCATCCAAGTCAACCATCTCATTGGTAAAGCGATTAAAAGTTTGCTACAAAGGCACAGGAAAACCTCTTGACACGAGGTCCTGTTTATTTATACAGGATCTTCCTCCACTTTTAATCTGGAAGCATGATAGGGGAACATTTTGAAAAGGCTTGTCTAAACGTTTTAAAATATGATCCCATTTGGCTAAAAGCGAGCACTTGTTAAAGCTAAGAAATAACAGAAATAGCTTTTCTGTAATTAACAGTTTTTCTAGCTTCTAAAAAAATATATGTAGTATGTAAGTCTACTATAACTTAAAGACTAAATTTAACAAAATAAAGAACCTTAATAACTGCAAGACTTGTTTAAAACTAAACCCCAAATCCTCTACATTGTAAAACTTCATGGATTAAAAATGACATTTGTGTGTAGCACTACAAATATTATTGAGACAACCAGTAAAAACTGAAAATTGAGTTCACACTGCAGTTATAATATATTCTCCATCCTCAATAGTAATTATTAGATGAGGCAACAAACTACCTAAATTAAGAGCGTTAATAATATGCTACTACAAGATTATTACACTGAACAGTCATACTAAATGAACTGCAGACTTCACTGTGTCTTTTTTAAAGGCAGATACATCTACAAAGATTAAATGGTAATGGGGCAGATTGCAAAGGCATCATAAGCGTATAAACAGAAAAACAATACACAAAACAAGCTACAAATGACTTCTTTCTGAGGAGAGAAATCTAACCTTTGACATATTAAAGAGTCACAGGAACTAAGTGCATCTTTGCTCCGAACTCTAACTACAACAGTTGATTTCCTCTTGAATGCTGACAAACTCTGACGTCACTGAATAACAGCAGAGTTAGCTTGAAAATAACTCAAGTTCTCATCTCTCGCCTGGGGAAATCACCACAGCTCAGCCTGCTAAGTCTGTCGGAGCCCCGCTTTAGCTCTCCAGCGCACACTGAGCGTCGCAAGTTTCAACATGCTATCATAAAAGAACAATCCAAGAGCACTCCACTTAGAAATACACTGCAGTCAGATCTGCAGCCTCTTCAGCATCAATTAATAACAAACAGCCATGAATCATTTTGGATTCAGCATTAAAAAAATACTAGTCATCCCGCTAAACATAAAATGCATTCAACAACAAGCAAGAACCCTAGAATTAAAAAACAACCATCCATCCATTTTCCGTCACTCATATCTCTGCTGGGGTTTTGACAGGTGCTGGTCAAAGACAACCAATGGTAGCAAAATAAACATTAATACAGGGTGAACCACAACTACAGAAAACTGTAAAACTTAACTATAAAGAACTGATCAACATTAAGTAAAAGTCAGATCTTTTTTGATGTGACCAAACACACTAACTATGATGGTAACCAACACCCAAGCACCGGAAAAAAATGACTAGAGATCAAGTGGGACAGTTTTACACCTTCAGCCCACAGAACTACGCCTGTGAGTCTTGTGTTAGTAGTAGTGTTCAACCCTCCTCTTTGTGTGCAACATGGCTTCTATAATTTATAAGAATTGGGGAGCTCTCTCTAAAAGACAAGACAAAAAAAAAACACCTATTGAACCTACAAACAACATTTTAATAAAGGAGCCATATAGACATTTAGTTTTTAAAGCAACCTATAATTTTAGAGAGAACTGATGGATGACATACTGTACCTCTAGAGCCAGAGCTGTTTTGTCATAAGCACAAGGCACTCGTTTCTGGATAGCCTTTGCAATGACCGGGCCATTCTGCACTGAGGGTAAGGGGGAGATAACTGCTCCAGGTGTGCCAGGGGGCGTCTGGGGCTGAGCGTAGGCGTGGGCCGGCTCTGGGATCCCATAGCTGTTGGAATTGCGAGATCCATGGATAGGATGGCCAGGATGGGGAGAGGGTCGCACCACTTTCTCTACATAAGGGACAGGGATCATCCCAACGCGTCCCTCTCTGTTTTTGGCACTCCACCACTGTTCCTCTGGCTTCTCAAGGATGATAAGAACCTCCCCCTTCTTGAACGGGAGGTCCTCGGCGTCGCTTCCCGTGAAGTCGTATAATGTTCTCACATACTCCTGGTTCTCTTCGGGACCGACCATTGTCTGGATGGGTCCAGTGATCGTGCTTGGATACCTTGGGAAGACAGAAAAATTGCTTTTATTTAGCCATCAGATCACATAAAAGACATATTAGAGTAGTCTTAAAGCAAAGCAACATGAAGTAAAAAAAAAAAAAAAGAAAACAGACTGAATAAAAGGCTACTTTACACATAACTAGCTTTATATACACACACACAAACAAACAAAACATCCAATGTGCTGTTATCCACTATCAGCTGTGAAAGACCTGCACTACATTTTTTGCCTTATTTACAAGACCAATCAGCTGTTTTGAGGCCTATCCAAAATCCAAAGGTTTTTGTAGCTTCGTGGAGAAAGGATCAACCCAGAACTGTCCTTCTGGAAAAACTTACTGCTCACTGCCAGGAGCCTGGTTACTACCTAGAGAACATACTAAGAAATTATTAATAGTTTGAACACCATACTCTAAATTGGCAAACAAGGGTTTACTCTATAAGTTTTCTAGGTGTATCTATGACTGAACTGCTATTTCTTACCCAGATATTCCTTCATACACGTCATATTGGTAAAAAAATAAAAAATAATTTAATTGGCTGCTAAGTTTATTCCTCCATTGATCCCAAGATAATAGCTTTGCAGCAATAGCTTGCCATTCTTCCCTTGCAAAAACTAGCTGAAGGATTCATGTGTAAATATTTCCAAACCTTTTATGTTTCTCCTCAATGCTAACAAACCATAGCCATTTGAAGTCACCTGCATTTGAATTACTTGTCTCCCCACTGTTTCTTTCACAATTACTTCCATGGAAACAACAAAGCATTAGTTAAATAAACTAAAATACATCAGTACTCAAATCAGTCTTCTGGAAAATGTTTCTATCAAAGGCGTCTTTGTAGAGCAGAAAGCTTCAAATAGTAAAATGAATATGTCAAATGCAAATCGTGCAAAAAAAAAAAATGTCCAAACTGAGTTTAGTGGTTATAAAACTCTGGTTAATAGTAAAGCTGGTGTTGCTTGAATTCCTTACCTGGGGGCAGGCTCTATTAGCGTAGTTGTATCCAGATAGTGGATTTTGTAGAACTCCAGAAGAGCAGGGAGGTTATCAAACTCCTGATCGCCTATCTTAAATTTTTTGCTGGGCAAAGAGTTAATGATATAGTGAGACACTTTGGAGTTTTCAGACACAGACAGGACATAGTCCCCGGGGCAGGTAGAGGAGTCTCGAACCAGAAACATCCCATGCCTCTGTCCCTGTAACCTGTTCTGTGCCTCCTGTCGAGAAACCGGTCCAAAATACCAGGAGGACCGATCACAAGAGTCGAACCGAGCCGTTGACATGTCTGTTTCCCCACCAAAAAATAAATTATATAAATATAAATAAAAGAAAGCTCAGCGTTGATCCAAAGTAGAGGATTCAATAGGTTCAGGGCAGGGCATTCGTCGCCCCTGTACGTTTTCCAGTGATTTCTGTAGAAACGCAGCTTCGTCGACCTACTTAAAACAAAATTGACAATGAGGATTTTTCCTTTTAATAAATAAACGGCCTGTTATTTTTAAGGACGCGCTGGGACTAACTTGGTCCAACTTTGGAGCATATTGGCCCAGTTTTAAGCGTCTGAGAATGGAGAAAAATCATTAACTTACGAAACAAAAAACACCGAGAAGGGCCCGAAAGCAAGAAATGATCGATTAAGCTTCCTCCTTTTCGTTCCGCCTTCCGAGAAAAAAAAAACACAAGGCTTCAAATAATTATCTCCTCCAGTCAGGGTCAGTTAACATAAAAAAGAGGAAAGGGTGGCCTAGTTTCTTTTCATAGAGAACTCCTCATTTCTGTCAACTAAAAACGGCTAAAATTAGCCGCAGGGGAGGGGAAACAAAGATAGTTACTTCAAATCCTCTCGGTTTAACGGTAAGGCAGGTCGGTGAGTTCCCTCTCTCGGGTTCGAGCAGACTTCATAGGCAGCGCAGGAAAAAATGGCGGCCCGCAACACGTCTTCACACAAAAAGTGACTTGAGAACAGCCGTTTATCCGCCGCTGGTGCATCTCAGGGGCTGCATTCCCTTACCGCTGGCGCACTATCCTGACCTGACCGATATTTTGTCATCAACTTGCCGTTATTTTTGATTTTGTCCTCCGCTCGCTCAGGAAACCAGAAGTGCGAGGGTTGGAGAGAAAAATGGCGACAGGAGGGCTGGTCCCGCTTTCTAGCAGGACGTCACTCAACGAGTGAAGGGGGAGATGGGCGGGGGACGAGATGAGGAAAAAGAGGGTGGGCAGCTGGCTGACGGCGCATTGGTGGGGGTGGGGAGGGGGTCCGCTTGGTGTTGCTCATGCTAACACAAATCTGCAACTTTTCTAATTCAGCGGTAATTATCACCACAAACACCGAATGTAAAAAATATAAACCGGTGTCTAATAGTTACGGAAGAGGATTGGGGTGGAGCTAGATGGGGGACCGGGGGGGCCATGCCCCCCCTTAGCCAATCATTGGCCACCTCTACTATTTATTTCTCTCTAATACAGATGGGTGCAACAGTAGGCTACTCTCAAGTGGAATATTCAAAACATTTAAATTTTTCATATATCAAAAATGACATGAAAACAAAAACAATGTGGTTTATTATGCACATCAATATACTAACATTAAAGATGATAAGCAGAGAATTCAAGCAGAAATAGATTTTGTGTTTTATGGCGTGAAGAGAAAATGAAGTATTTCTGCAAGTCATCTAGGAGTCTTCAGTGAAATCATTAGTAAATAACTATTTTAATAAAAACTATTTAAATAATTAATTTATGTAGATAATTCTTGTGAATATCAATTTTATGCAGAATGATTACTGAAAACCCAAAATTCTAACTTGAAAGAATTTTATCCACTATACCTTTTATTTAGAAAGGTATAGCCTTTGCTAACAAATAACCCTATTTGTTAACAAAGGCTGTGGGAAAGTATGATTTTTCTTTATTTAGAAAATATGGATGTTTTGCTCGTTAATTTTCCTGTTGGAACAGCGTTGACCCTGTAAAAGTTAACTGAATTTTACATTTTATTTCACTATAATATGAGAAAAAAGTCAGAATTCTTACTTTAATCTCAGAATTCTGAATTTTTTCTCAGAATTTTGACTTTTTTTTCACAGAAGTCTGACTTTAATCTCAGAATTTTGGATCTTAATGTAGATGGTTACCATGAAGGAAGACATTTGGGAGCACTCAGCTTCACAGACAAAGATGTTATTTATTTGGGAGGGCCAGTGACACATTGGTGGAAAATTACGGAATAAGGCGACTTTTCACGTGATATTATTTAACATAAAGATGCTATTTAATTAATGGAAGGGCAGAAGGTGATTAAAACAAGAGAGCTAGTTTACTCTTTAAAACAGACCTGGCATTGTGAGAAAAAAGTAAGAATTCTGAGAATAAGGTCAGAATTCTGAGATTAAAGCCAGAATTCGGAGAATAAAGTCAGAATTTTGAGTAAAAAGTAAGAATTAATTTTTATTCTTATATTATACTGAAATAAAATAAAAAAATCAAAATTTTTTTCCAGTGGCCTTAATCCTCTTCCGTAAATAGTAGTTCATTTTGTCTCCATTTATTTTTAATTTTAAACCAGTGCTATATACCAATGTGTACATATAAATAAGCAGTAGAACCAAATGCAATAAAAGAATATAAACAATGTTATCTTAGAGATAAAAGAAAGGCCCTGTCTATCTGAGGCTTTAAAGACAATCATATATATGGCCTATTATAAAATCATCTCTCAGATATTTTGTTTAGCTTTAGTTAAGAGCCCATCTGTCATGTTTTGGATTAGCTGAAGTTTACAAAAGGACTGTTTTCATGTTCCTACAATACCTGGAAATAAAGGTATGAATCACTTTTTTAAGTCAGGTTGTGACAGGAGGGATATAATTTTGGAGGTGATCCTAATTTCTACTTTAGAGACGTTGTGTCATTTAAATATTTGCCATGAAGGAAATTATATCTGATAACTAAAACATCACCTGAGGGCACAGATTATTCGCCATGTAAATTTGAAGAGGAATTTGAAATAGAAGGAAAATGAATAGAAAAACCAGCATAAGTGATACATTCTAAGATAATTTTAAGACTTTTAGAGTCAAGAGTGTGACCTAAATTATGAGCCGGCCCAGCAACATGATATAAGAGGTCAAAGGTGTTAGGATCCTCATGCTTGCCCTCCAGAGGGCGCCGAGGATCCTCTTCTGCTCTGTGTTTTTCCCTTAGGGTTGAGTTACTGTGGGGATCTGGAGACTACCCTCTGTCTCCAGCAGAGTGCGCCGTGGGTCTTCTGGAGCTGGAACCTTCCTGCACACATGTTGCTAATCCTCTCATCAGAAGACCTCTCCTATATAAGCTGACTTCAGACCTTGATTCCACGCCACAGTGTTGATCTTAGTTGGTTAGCTTCCTGAGCCTCTGTTACTGAAGAATCTTTGTTATCTCTAGTGTGAGATCAGATTCTAACTCTTCCTTGTCTCTGCCTCACAGGAATCCTGTCTCCTCGTGAAGCTCTGGATGAGCTTAACCTCCTGTCACCTCGTGAAGCTCAGGAAGAGCACCCTCACTGGAAACCAGTCTCAAGCCTGAAGCTCTTGGAAAGCCTAACCTGCTAATCTGCCCTGGTGAACTAACCCGAAGATTCCTACGTGGTAGAAACCTGACGACTTCTCTGAGGAGTTTCCCTGGAGGTTCCCATGTGGATTTTCCCCTGTAGTTCCCTGCGGTGAGCTGGAAGCTCAGCCTGAGAAATCCTTCTTGTTTTCCCCTGTTGTTCCCTGCAGTGAGCTGGAAGCTCAAACTCAGGACTGCCAGGCTAAGCCTAGCTTGATGCTTAGCCTCACTTGAACTCAGCTACAATCCATCTCCCCTTTCCCTGCACAGACCCCAGTGAACCAGCCCCCTGCCTGAACTGTTCCCTTTCCATGACTCATGTTTGTGCCACAATAAACTCTTTTGGACTATTTACCCAGTGTCTCTGTGTGTGTTCTGCATCTTGGGCTAGCTCTTATACCCATCATGACAAAAGGTTTATTGCAAACGAAGAGCTGACAGCAGTTTTTTTTTTTTTTTTTTTTTCTAAAGAGGATAGGACAATAAGATCTTATGTTTTGGCAGCAATTCTTTGTTACATTATGGCAAGATGGGAGGGAAAGTAATCATTCCCACTATGATGAACTGGATGCTGCACAATTTATAGCACTGTTGCTCTCTGAATTGGTATTAGGTGTGTTTTTATGTTTTTCCTTGCAATTGACTGGTGATTTGTCCAGGATTTACATTGCCTCTTGCCCATAGATTGCTGCAGATAGCCACCAGCCCCAATAGCCCTGACAGATGAGAAGCAGAAGGTGGATGGATGATGAACTGCATGGATTATAGAGTTCATGGGATTAATATTTTAAGGTCTAACTTTGTCTATAATGCTAAAAGTGCTGGGATTGGTTTTATTTGTAGTAAATGTGAGTCACATCAGCATAGCCATAAGACCGATATGACATTTTCGTTAAATGAAGCATAGATGGAAGACATTGAGAGAGGATCAAGGACAGCGAAAATTGGTACAACTTTAATCATTGCACATGTAAAAAAGGATTTATTTATATACATTTTCCATCACGCTTATCCCAGATGGGGTCGCAGGGGGCAGGCTCGGACTGGTAATCTGTGGGCCGGCCACAACACTTACTCTCAGCCGAAGCACCTACTGTACCTACCTGTGACAGTAAATAACTCAAGGAGCTCAAGAAGTAATACAACGTTAACTACCTAAATGATGCATGTAGAATATATAGCCCTTCCTTGTCACACACATTGCTGTGACAGTTGACATATGGTGTAATTTTCTATTTGTTCAAACTGTAAAATCCTTGCAACAAACTAAATTATAATTAAACTAAAATGCTTTCTTTAAACCAAACTACGATGTTCCTGTTATATTTGATGAATTTATGTTTGAATATTTTGCAAAAATATGTTGCGGTGCATGATGGGGTTTTGCATATAATTATAATTTAACCAACTTAAACTAACATAGGCTAATTTATAATCAAATATGCAAAGCCGTACTTCAGTATGTGGTATAGAAAAAAAAACACATATACTAACAATGACCCTCCATAATAGTCACTTTATGAAATTGTCCACCCAACAGTTAAAAAAAATACCAAACCAGGTAAATTAGAAGGAAGGAGTTGTTTTTTTTTTCTTCTGTGTCTATCATCTAAAGCATTCTGGTCTTATGTTACAGTTATCAGGAATCATAAGATTTCAAAATTTAATTGGCTCTTAGTCTAAGATGGTCCTTTTATTTTCAAATATACTTTCATACTTTCTTTTTTTATGATTTTAAAATAGTCTTCTATATCAAGAGAATAAAGACAAAACAAAAAAATATAGAAAATATGCTGTGAAATTCTCCTAAAATGCATTCATTTAAATTTTCTGTTTTTCTGAAATTTCTATCCAGTTAAACTTATTCTCCTATACATATTTTATTTTCTAATGTCTATTTTGGATTCTTTCCTCATTTAAGGTCTGTCTTGTACATGGCCAACATTTTCGTTTAAATTTAACTAGTTTATTGGGAAAATAAGTTAAAGAAAATGTGAGTTCCAATGCTTGTGCTGTCTTCAGGTATAATTATCAAAATAATTTATATTTTACTGCATGACTGTGAATAAAAAAGTATTTGCTGTTGTATTAATTCTTTTTATTTTAGCAGTAACATTACAAAAACAGGGACTTTCAGTTTTGCAGACTTGTGATCTGCACACTTGAACCCATGCACTTCCTCCATGTGCACACTTCATAGAGGGGGTTTAGTTTGAGTACTGGGACTGGGCCAAAGAAACCTGAGAAGAGCAGGGAGTGCCAAAGTGCCAAAAAGGGAGATTACTGAGTGTGGGCTAACATAGTGATTTTAAAAGAAATCTAATGTGTGGATGTGGGGGAGATGAGACCTTCTGGCAACCTCTGGCACAATTGCAAAACAAAATTAATTTAACTCTAATTATACAACAAAGCAAAAGAAAACTAAGCAGATCAGAAATTACAAAAACAGAATAACAAAAAAAATAATAATAATTTTCCTCTATGATATGCAGTCTTCCCTAAATAATGCCAGGATTATTCTTTCCTATAACTAAGACGACCCAGAGCTGCATTCACAGCATGATTAGGAAACGTGTGGATAATAGCTGCTGATAATATACACTCACCGGCCACTTTATTAGGTACACCTGTCCAACTGCTCGTTAACACTTAATTTCTAAGCAGCCAATCACATGGCGGCAACTCAGTGCATTTAGGCATGTAGACATGGTCAAGACAATCTCCTGCAGTTCAAACCGAGCATCAGTATGGGGAAGAAAGGTGATTTGAGTGACTTTGTACGTGGCATGATTGTTGGTGCCAGAAGGGCTGGTCTGAGTATTTCAGAAACTGCTGATCTACTGGGATTTTCACGCACAACCATCTCTAGGGTTTACAGAGAATGGTCCGAAAAAGAAAAAACATCCAGTGAGCGGCAGTTCTGTGGGCGGAAATGCCTTGTTGATGCCAGAGGTCAGAGGAGAATGGCCAGACTGGTTCGAGGTGATAGAAGGGCAACAGTGACTCAAATAACCACCCGTTACAACCGAGGTGGGCAGAAGAGCATCTCTGAACGCACCGTACGCCGAACTTTGAGGCAGATGGGCTACAGCAGCAGAAGACCACACCGGGTGCCACTCCTTTCAGCTAAGAACAGGAAACTGAGGCAACAATTTGGACAAGCTCATCGAAATTGGACAATAGAAGATTGGAAAAACGTAGCCTGGTCTGATGAGTCTCGATTTCTGCTGCGACATTCGGATGGTAGGGTCAGAATTTGGCGTCTACAACATGAAAGCATGGATCCATCCTGCCTTGTATCAACGGTTCAGGCTGGTGGTGGTGGTGTCATGGTGTGGGGAATATTTTCTTGGCACTCTTTGGGCCCCTTGGTACCAATTGAGCATCGTTGCAACGCCACAGCCTACCTGAGTATTGTTGCTGACCATGTCCATCCCTTTATGACCACAATGTACCCAACTTCTGATGGCTACTTTCAGCAGGATAATGCGCCATGTCATAAAGCTGGAATCATCTCAGACTGGGTTCTTGAACATGACAATGAGTTCACTGTACTCAAATGGCCTCCACAGTCACCAGATCTCAATCCAATAAAGCATCTTTGGGATGTGGTGGAACGGGAGATTCGCATCATGGATGTGCAGCCGACAAATCTGCGGCAACTGTGTGATGCCATCATGTCAATATGGACCAACCTCCCTGAGGAATGCTTCCAGCACCTTGTTGAATCTATGCCACCAAGAATTGAGGCAGTTCTGAAGGCAAAAGGGGGTCCAACCCGTTACTAGCATGGGGTACCTAATAAAGTGGCCGGTGAGTGTAGTTCCATATGTATTAAATGGTGACAATATTTGACCACTCTTTGAGTGTACAGTAGGATATCTCAGTATCTATTTTACACCACCAGCAAGACATTTTACATAATTCCTTATTTTCATTTCCTGTTGCTCTTCAACTTCCTCTTCCATTTAATCTCATAATGTGAATTCTCTGGCACAAAGCTATGACATATTGATTTGGAGCCTCTTTGCATTGTGGTGAAACAGGAAGAGTCTATTTAGATTTGCAGGGCAGTGCCATGGAGGAGAAAAAAAAAGTCTGGAAAAAAAAACGCAGAATGGATTACCGGTAAATGATACATCGGACAGATTTGCTTGATGTGGCTAGGTATTTATTGAGCACTAAAGCTGCTGCTGCTCATTGATAAAGTCGAAGTAGTTTTCAGTTGCCATGAGGCTAAAATGGGCACAGAGCGGCTCCCACCCCTGCAACACTGTCTGAATGTTAATAGATTTGTACCCACTTGGTTTTCACTGCTTATGTCTGCCAATTCCCACGTTTTAACAACGAAGCAGCAAGGCAGCACATTTGTAGGGATGTCTTAGTTTTCAGAAATACACTTTTGAATTAGACTAAATTAATTTCTAGTTTCAATATGTTTAATTGTACTTTAATTCATTTTAAGCAACGTATTACAAAGCTGTGAAAATGCTTATTAATGTGCTTTAAAAAAAAAAGATAAAACCCGCAAATTATCCTGGACAAACCTGAAGGAAAAATTTAGCTGTTTTCAAAAAATATTTAGATAACTAAGGAAGTGAAGGTATTTCATTTTTCTTTTCAAAAACACCCCCATCTGGTGGACGACTTTCAGAAAAGACCTGTTTCCATTTACTTAAACACAGGTTGTCTATGCATGTTTTATTTCCTAGACTCAAATCTGTGTATTAAAAAGTCTTTTGGTGATTGATACAATTGATTATAAAAATTAGCTGGTCCGTGACAAGTTATTTATACTAACAGAGCTGTAGGTTTATCATGGCAATGATTACATCTACCCAAGAATAAGAGGAAGAAAGACCTGACACTAAGACGTAATGTGACTAGACAATTTCAACACATAAATATGCTTTGATCAACATGCCTGTGTCATTTTTTCACTCCGTTTTTTTTTTTTCTGAAGAGGTTTCAGCAGAAAAGATTTCTTAAGAAAAAAAAGCGAGCGATAATCAATATCAACCTCAATCTCTGACTGGTTTCCCTATCTCTGCCTACGAGAAGAAGAGCATCTTACAGCATGATGCCGCCACTGCCTTGTCTCGTCATGGGTAGAGTGTGTTCAGGTTGACGTGCAGTGATGGCTTTCTATCACACATATTCCTTTGCATGTTAACCACAATATTGTGATCTATGTGCCAAAAAATTCTTGAAGGGAAACCTTAAAATATTAGTTTTCAGGGCTTGTGTAACTATGCATTAAGGCCAAGTATATGTGGTTTTCTTTATTCATCTGTCAGATGATGGACTGAGCAGTGCTCCATGTTCAAAGTATTAGGCTTATCATTTTAGAGCCTAACACTGTCTCTCTTTGGTCTTTCTGATGGTGCTGCATTGATAGAGCTATCTACGTTTGGCACCATTAGATTGTCTGCATGTTTTGAGCGATGGCAATAGCCAGATATTCTCCTAAAAAAAAAAATCTAAAATGAACATATCACTTATCAGCTGAAGAATAAAGCTGGAAAAGACTTTAGAGTAACACCGAGTAGAAAGTAAGGGATGTGTAGAATATGTGCACAAACTGATGGGTGATTATGCATGGTAATTTGGCATTATAATTACAATAGGTAAATAAAGTCAGTTATCATATCATGCTGCTGTGAAATGTCTAGAATGTTTCTTAAAGAAGTGAAGCCATTTTTGTGTCACTGAATAAAGGAACGCTTTTTATAGCTGCAGAAGTTGTATTATAATGAATAGCAAAACAGTGTTCACACTTTGTTGTGCTTATCATAAATAATGCTGGTGAAGAAGAAATGAAAATGATCATTAAAACACTGGATGAATTACAAAAGTTTCTATCAGCGTATCTTCAAAAATCTTTGATCTGATTAAACTTAAGATTTCTACTGAAATCTACAATTCACAAGCTTTATATAAACTAAGGGGGGGAGAAATGTAAATTGCATATGTATTAGTTGTTGTTTTATTTCTCGTCTTCTCTTAGTAAAAAGAGCATTTCTTGCAACAAAAAAACAAGTTAGGTAAAAAAGTAAAAATCAGGCTGGTTGTATCACGTCACTGTTTTTGCCGGAATTGCTCCTCCTTGATGACCATGTGCTGACAGTAGAAATTCATTTGAAATGTGTTATTGACTCTGCAGCAATTCTTCATTTTCTGCATGCATACAGTGAAAGGGGAGAGGAGAAACTTCCTTTTAACAGGAAGAAACCTCCAGCAAAAGTGTAGCATTCTGCAAAGAGTTTAAGACGACAGAAGGAACATAAAAGCACTGATCCATAAAATGGTTCAATGTTACAAAAAATGTAAAGGCGAACCAGCTCCATATGTGGCTCTATCTAGGAAAGAAACTGTTGAACAGATGAGCTATTAGTCTGTTTTCATGTCTAAATGGCTGAAAGAGTGCAGATCTATCCAATCTATCTCTAGTTTACAGCAGAGGTAGGTTATATTTCCAATAATTCCCAGGATTAGTTTAAAGGTTGTTTTATTTGTGGTCTCTTGTAGACTATTGCAAAGAATCTAATTCCTTTTTGTAATTATCCTTGTTGCAACACAATTATACAAGCTGGTTTAGTAAGGCTATCTGCTCTGGCAGTCAGTTATCGGTCGACTATTTCAAAGTCATGTCGCTTGTATTATTTCATCAAGCTGTTTAGGAGTCTCAAACAGAGGACTAGCACAAGGGACAGGGTGGGACAGGGTGCATGCTTTATAAAACCAGAGAAAACACTCCCTGGATTTTTAGTAAAAGGGCTTGAAACTTTTTGTACATTTCAAAACAAAGCTTTTTAAAACCATGGTATATTTTTTATATGTGCAATCAGCTCGCACATATAAAAAAACATTAATGTTCAGAAATGTAACTAACTGAGTAACTAGCTCTATACCGTCATACTATAACACAATTTCATGTAGTGAAAAAATTAAAAAATTCTTTCTTTTCATTAGCAGTGTTTAGAATGTAAAAACTGAAAACTCCTTTGATTCAGCTTCATCTAACTTTAATGGAAAACGGGGATGTTAAAAAACTTAATACATTTTTTTATTTTTATTTAACCTTTATTTAACCAGGAAGTCCCTTGAGATTGAAATCTCTTTTTCGAGGGAGACCTGGCCAAGACGGCACACCAGTTAAAATACAAACAGAAATACAACATAGACAAAATCTCACATAGAGGAAAAGACAGGTCACATGGAACAAAAACTCTTTTTTTAAGTAAAAAAGAGGTTTTTACATATAAATGGTCACTTAACCAAAATAATTAAATTATGTTTTAATATAGTTAGTCTGTCAAACTAAAAATCTGAAACCTTTAAGGAGAAAATATTTTTCACTATGCCCATATTTCATGGATTTTTTTTCTATTGGTATGATGTAGTATTCTAAGTTTAAATGTTTCATATTTATTGAAATATAAATATGAAGAGATACTGATATAAATGTGTTTTTCATTGATAGTGTGACACATTTAATATGACTATACATTCAAATCAATAAAACATCACAAAAATATTTGACCAATATCATCTTCAAACTAAACTCACGCTTTATGATTAAACAGCTTTGCTGTCTCCAATCCTCCTCGATAATCAATTTTTATATGCAATATAGGCCAAATCGAAATTTGTGTTTTAGGTCACATGTCAGCAGATGTATTTTTATGCATTTGCAATCAGCCTAGTATAAATTTAAACATGTTAAGTGATGCAAATATTCACTGACTGGCTGAACGCTCCCACACCAAACTTAAGAGTTGTGATTTCTTCTTTTTTTAAATGCTGTCCTATTTTATAACATGTTTTGCCAGCTAAATAATTCCATTCAAAGTCCATATGACCTCAAGCTTTACTCCATTGAAGTCAATATTGTGTGTGTGAGGCTACAGCGATTAGATGTTAGGGTAGGATTGGGTCACAGACCTATTTACCAGCTTACACACTGAACATGTTATAGCTTGGAAAGAACTGCTGTATTACTTTACTGTGATGATTTACTTAAAAAAAAAAAGAGAGAGACATCATTTAGTAATGACACAACATTTACAAATTTATAATTTTCATTCTATCTATAACAGCTTATTATAACTTTATGCTTGTGTTTTAATGAATCATCAATGAAGGCGGATTGGTGACTAAAACTATAGACATTAATGGAAAGTCCATTTGCAGTGTCCTCTATGCAATTCTCGGGTTCTCCTC
This sequence comes from Cyprinodon tularosa, assembly GCF_016077235.1. Lineage (NCBI taxonomy): Eukaryota > Metazoa > Chordata > Actinopteri > Cyprinodontiformes > Cyprinodontidae > Cyprinodon > Cyprinodon tularosa. Next base: position 183,380 of record NW_024039725.1, on the reverse strand, counting down.
TCTCTGATTGCACTGTTGGAGCTAAGGCTCTGCTTCAGGGCAGGAAGGACAACACCAGACTGAGGCACCCCAGACCTGGGAAGAGATAAGTAGATTTAACATAGAGGAAACATATTGTTATACTACAGTTAGTTGCTTTTTCATGCTTAAAAGAGCATAGAACAAGTTCTAGATTTTTTTGCAGACATTTCCTCCCTCGGAGGACCCTGTTCCCGCTAATTTTTCATGTGTCTGGGCATACACACAACCTCATAACGTCAGATGTGCAGGCCGAGGCCACACACCAATATTAAACTTGTTATAAATATTGTTATTGTCTTCTTCCTCCCCTGAGCCAGGAGAAGCAAGTGCTTCAGGAGCTGGAGGCAGTAGTAGCAGCAGCTCAATAACAACTGAGGGGGTGAAGCCCAGGCAACAGGTCCCTAATGCTCCAGCAACAGATCCTCTTCCACCAGGGAAAAAATCCCATTTGGATGTCAAGATCCTATCCAGATCCGTCTGACATCACTTCTGCTAAGCAAACATGAATGATGCGCATTCCATAACTAGATATAGTGACTTAATATCACAATGTTTGGGTTTGTTTTTTTTGTTAATCACTGCTGCTTACCTTATCAACGCTGCACTTTAAAAATGAAATTGTCTAGAGAGCTGTTCTAAACAAAATGTCTGTTTGTTTACACCTGCGTATAATAATAAATCTGTCTAAATCTAAGTCTAAAGATACAAACCTGTTAAATTCAAGTTAAATTCTCTATTTAAAGAATAAGAGATCACAGTAGCAATTTCCATTTGATTACTTCTAATTTAATTGATTTGGTTAAAATTATATATATATATATATATATATATATATATATATATATATATATATATATATATATATATATATATATATATATATATATATATATATACATATATATATATATACATATATATATATATATATATATATATATATATATATATATATATATATATATATATATATATATATATATATATATATATATATATAAAACCTTGTGGATTTCCAAATTCTTTTGCAAAGTTCCTCCAATTAAATTAACTTTTGGTTTATTATATCTTATTTATCTGTAATCAATTTTGTTGTTTTTTTTAGAAAAACAAAATCTATTTGTAAACTTACCATAGCAAGACCACATGACTAGAGATGACAAGATAAAAACATCTAGGCACGCTAAATCTAAACATCAGGACATAATTCTGGGACATATTTCAAAGCTAAATCCAAACCCCAGAAACCAACCAATTTAAAATAATACTACTACCAATTCTCACAAAGGGAGTGATGAAATATAAGCCACAACGAATCAAAAGTTGCACTTCCGGCCGCAAAACGAATGTGGTTGAGATGCCTTTTACAAAGAAACATTTATCCAAATATTAATTATGTTAGTAACATTTTTGAGTTTGTTTGAATAGAGAAAATTGATATAAAAATCTTAACTGCTTTTCATCCTAAAAATATCTATTGATTCAATGACATACATTAAAGGTACACTATGCAACCGGTGTTGATTTTCCAGCGAGGCTCCCCCCAGAGGGCGAAAGTAAAAGTGCACTGTCGTAAATATGCTCAGCTGTTCTCCTGGTTTTTCCGTCAAGCCAGGCGCGGTTGTTTTGAGCTTAGCAGACAGGCGAACGCAGCTGGCGCGACAGAAGCAGCGAGTTTACATGCAAAGTCAATGGTTGACGCGCGTCAAGGCGCAGCAAAAGGTCCCGCGGCGCGTTTTGAGCAGCAGGCGCAGCACGTCTGAGCAGCTGAAGCAGCGCGTCGGGCGCGTTTAAGCATCTGACGCGTGTGACGCGCCGCAAACGCGCTCCTGCTCGAGATGGAAAATTTTTGTTTTTGCTGCTCGATGCGCCGCCTCAACCAATCAGAGAAGCTGATCTGGGAGCTGGCAGGGAGAGAGACACAGCGCTGATGATCAGAGCGCTATGATAACTCCTCTTAAACAGTTTATTGACGCCTAAATTAACTTAAAATGCAGAAATCTGCCGGCAGAATATGTTCGCTTTTATTATCCTGCTGCCTGCAGTTTGGATTATTTAGATGAAAAACACCTACCAGCTGCCGCCGTGAACCGCGAGGAGGCGACCCAGCCAGAGGCTGCTGATGAAGGGATTCCAACTGTCGGCGCACCGCTGCTATGTGGGGGTCTGAGCGGCTCCGACAGAAAAAATATTGGAAGGCAGGATTGTAATCTGGATGAACTGACTGCACTGATAACGTTTTCAGGTGTATTTTCTCACTTAAAAACATATTAAAACTACTTTATTCCCACTGATCACAGCAAATATAGCTGCAAGGCAGAGAAAGGATAGTGAAGCTCCGCCCAACGCGCGTCAGACACACTTTTGCACCGCGCAGCCAGAGCAGCAAAGCTGCTTCAGCCGCGCGTCAGAACTGGTACAAGCAGCAAAAATGAAGCAGCAGACGCGATTTTGCTGATTTTGCTGCTTTTGCTGTGTCCGGTGTGAAAGCAGCGCTGCACAAAGATCGCCACTGTGCTAGCAACGAGAATGCTTTTAACTGGGGGCGTGTAGCAGTTCTCGCCGTAAAGCAAGACCGACTCTCGCGAGACTTTTGAGCCTGTCGGTGCTCCTGCAATTGCAAGTGCGGTTTTTCCCCCACAGACCACCAGGGCGGCCGAGAATACCTTTGTTCAACCTGAAATGACGCATTTAATCATCCAAAACGTTATGGAACACATTAATTAACTGAAAAATGTTGCATAGTGTGCCTTTAAAAACATCCAAGCCCACCATGAGGGTGAATGCATTTTAAACTAAATTGCTGTGTTTACATCAGAGAAGAAAATGAAATAAACTACTGCATTTTCTTTCCAGGTCTTATAAAATTTTCAGAACCTCTAGAACCAGGACCTACATACACTTTCTTTGGAAACGACTGAATGTCCAGTTTAGGAAATGTCCTTTCTTCTACAGCCTTCCTGCAACATACAGGAAAAGCCACATCAACAGCAGGTTGAACGTATTTGCAAACCTGATTGTATGATCTATAAACATGTTAGCATCACCTTACCGTGGTCTATCAATAAGGTAGGCTTTGCTTGACATATGGTTTTCTGGGGGGATTTTCTTGCTCAGGACAAAATCTCTAAGCAATGCCTTCACACACGCAATCTGCATAATTAACACAGTGAACAGAGCAAAACAGTAAAATTTTTTAGGTATTTACAAATTTGGCAGCCATGGTTTTGAACAATTACCTCCTGACACTGTAAATTGTTGGCTTTGAACATCTGCTGGATGATGATCTCACACTCCTGCAGGGTGGGGGGGTGTGGTGGACGGGATGGATTGCTGCGGACTCTTAGAGGCTGTAAGGAGGTTATCCGCCTAGTGATGCCTGTGCCATTGATTTGCCGTACTGACAGTGGAACATCGCCGAGTTCTCTAAGGTATAAGAACAGTGAGATATTTTTAGTAAAAGGCAGCAAGAAAAATATTTAAAGACTTGGTTATGGAACTAAACAGTTTGTAATACATTGCACTTTGAATTTTAAAAAAACAAAAGAAAAAAAATTGATTCATTTCACATGGTGTGAAAAAAATCTCTGATTTTATTTTTTTAATCTATATCTAACAACCCTGCTAGCAACAAGGAATGACTATACATTTTTGCATTACACTGCTGTCAAAAACAGTTAAGGAGATGTGTATGATGTTTAAACTTTGAATACAGATTTAACAGAATATATTTGCATCATTCTCCAGCCTCTGCTATAAATAGGCAAATAATCTCTGCCAAAGAACAGTGTGCACATTCAGTTGAAAATCTTTTATGGCTTATCATACTCATGACTTACGTATTCTTAGTTGGCTGGAATCAAACATTGAACAGCCCTGCCTCTCTGCATATTCAAATTTAAACCTGCTACATCTCGGGTTTATTGTTGTGTCAGAAGCTGGTCAAAGAAAGCAGTTAGAATCGAAGCTTAAGCGAAAATTAAATCTGCAAGACTCTTAATCAGCCTAATTTGGATCACCCGTTGATGTCCAAAGCCAATCCCTTCTCAAGATGCTTTTCATTTGATCGAAGGCCCAGTGTCTCCATTCAGCGCTTCAGCTGAACTTTGACCCACCTCCACCCCATCTCCTTCTTCTCTCATAGTCCACTCTTAAGGCCTGGTTTAATTCCTGCAGCAGTGTGTTGCAATGAGCTTGACGCAGACATTTTTGATTTATGCCCAGTATTGAAGCTTGGTCTGCGCTATACGCTGTGGGTCTAGATACGGCCAAGGCGGTAAGGAAGTGGGGACAAGTTTGTCCGACGACGGAGGAACATGACGGCCAAAAAAAGCAGAGATCCAGGTGGAAAAAGGGTCCCAGTGTTCTCATGCACATCGCCCTTCTATCTGGTCCAACTTCACAAGTCGTTATCCTCAATTTCGGTCATAAAAACTAAACAAGCCGGCCTCCTGTCTGCGGCACTGTCTGCGGTCACCTACAATTTGTGAAAGGTGCAGCAGAGTATCACTGCGACACCAACGCAGATGACCTAGTTTTGAAGTATAAATCAGCCTTTAGATCCTCTCATCCTCCAGCTTATTCTACCACCAACGCCCGGACTCAAGGGGGAAGACAACGCTAATCCTTTTTTAGGTTACTCATCCACCCCTATGTTGATTCATAGCATCAAAGTCTTCTGCAGGGGCCCAAGCGCCAAAGATGCTATCTCCGTATGTCATTATCTGCTTCTGTCTCCTTGAACCCTAGTCGGCCTTGGCAGAAGGCCGCTCACACTGAGCCTGGTTCTGCTGGAGGTTATTTGCAAGTAAATTGAATTGAAAATAATGTTTCTAATTGCACCTGTGTGAGTTTCTCCAGGTTGAACTACAGCCACACTTTATTTTCACTATATTAGATCAAGTACAGATGTATTATACCAGGCCATGTATTATGGCATGGTGATGCCTTGGGCTCCCCCAGAGCAGCTGGAGGAGGTGTGTGTGGATCAGGAAGTCTGGGCATCTCTGCTTAGACTGCTGACTCCACGACCTGGCCCAGGTTAAAGTGGAAGAAAATGGATGTGTTATAATTGAAAAGTAACTCACCTTAAAGCGCGGTCTTGCAGTAGTGCTGATGTCTTCTCCAATGGTTCCTCTTCTGTGTGGGCCACTCTGCCTTGGGTTTTAGGTGTTGCATCTTGAAAGCTGTGCATTCTTCCTAAAAAAAACAAAAACAAAACTAAGCTTACCTAACAATCACTCTAAAGGCTTGTTTACAGAGATGTAGCTTAAGATATTAGCAGTAACTATGAAGAGATATTATATTATATATACTGAGATGTTATATGACAGGCAAACACAAAATAGTGTGTATCTGATACATCTACATAAAATCCAGTTTAACTACCTGATTTAGATTTTGTACAATATAACCTACAATTCGAGTTGTAAAATATTTATGGCACAACTGAAAACCTATCAAGACATGGCTGCTCACCTAAACTGAAGGTTGAAAAAGAAGAAGAATATTAATCTAAGCAGCCCTGAGGCTCAGGGAGGGACCGGAAAGTTCCACAGCTAGATAAAGTAATCTGTCGACAGGACAATAAGGTCTGCACTCCTTGTTTTTGTCTTTCTTTGTGTAGAATATTGCCAAAAACAGAAAGTCTTATATAAAGCATAGGAAAGACACTGGTTGAATGAGAACTAAATAGAGATTTCAGCTCCACACAGAAAAAACTTTAAAGATGTTAGGTTTATTGCCAGGCTGAAATAGGACGGCGACAGCATCATGCGAAATAGTGATCAAGTGAGGATCATTTTCCTAAGCATGCACTGATAATGTGGATACAGCGTAACACAACGCAGAGAGCTGCAGAAGTCTCTAGACTAAAGGCTGAAGCTAAAGCAAGCATGACCATGATCGTATCAACACAGCCGCAGCTATGGTTTAAATCCAACCATAAAGTTAGACTACTCAAAGTTAATCTGATAATCTACTTAAAAATAGAGATAATCTTCATCATTAAAATAACTTTCTGTTTCTAGTCTGTTAGAAATACACTTAAAAGACCTGAAAGTTTTAGCTAAAAGTAGTCCGACAAAGTACTGACTCACACAAAGGCACGCCACACTTTTCAGATCATTACTGGTTTACCCAAATAAGTGTTTTATGAAAAATAGAACTTTATCTGTAATGGGAATATAAAGGAGGGAAAAAAGTTTAAGAGACAAGAATAAAATAAGACAAATTTCCTTCATGTCAACCACTGAAGCTGCAATGGAAACAATAATCAAGACCACTTCTCACCTTTTCTGCTAGTCTGGTGCGACTCCATAATCATTTTATACTTCAGTTCTGCAGCATGCATAACAGGAAACAGTTAGTGTCATTATGCTGCATTGACTGCAGATCACCACTAATGGGTGCAGTCATTACACCCAGAGCTAAAACCTTTAGCTTAGGCCTGCTCTGACACCACATCCTTCACAGACCTCCAGCTGAGGAAAACCCTGGGGTTGCTATGCTACCACAGGCTGGATGTCTCACTTGTTAGCACTGCATCATGGGGACAGTTAGGTCTCTGACCTGAATTCATTACAGCGGGAATCATTGCTAACCCTTGTAGGTGGAAAATAATGATGTGCAGCCTTTGGATGAAATGTTTGGCATGAGGTCAATGAAGCTGATTTATTAATGAAAGTAAAAACCCTGCTGATTCCCATAGAAACCATTACATTCTTCCTATCTATGCTTATAGGCTAAAACTACGGAAGAGGATTAGGGCCACTGTAAAATGAAAAAAAAAGTTAAGATTTTTAGATTTCATTTCAGTATAATATGAGAAAAGTCCAAATTCTCAGAGAATTTAGACTTTTTTCTCAGAATTTTGAATTTTTCTCAGAATTCTGACTTTTGTCTCAGAATTCGGACTTTAAATCTCAGAGTTTTTAATTTTTTTTCTCAGAATTTTGAGTTTAATCTCAGAATTCTGACTTTTGTCTCAGAATTCTGTCTCTAATCTCTGAATTCTGATTTTTTACTCAGAATTCTGACTTTTTTCCCATATGAAACTGAAATAGAATGTAAAAATTAACTTTAATTAGCTAAAAAATTTATTAACTTTACAGTTAACTTTTTTCTTTCAGTGACCCCAAGGGGCAAAAAGGGGCAAAATTGCAAATAAAACTTTGCTTTTAAAATGTGCATATTAATTTGTAACATTATGGACATTCAGGATTATTTGTATAACATATAAAACACTACATTTTTTGTTAAATGACTGGTTCCTTCAATAACAAGACAAATTAGGAAAATAATAATAAAAACACCGTTATTCTCCTTTCTGAGGTATTCTATTTCTGCGTGGAGCTTCTCCAGAGTTTCCTTGTGTTGTTCCTGCAGGAATTGGATGTTCCTCTGCAGGGATGCCACCCGGGGGTCCACCTGGCCCAGGCGGGGCCCCTGTGGCTTCCCCACCTCCTCCTCCTCTCCACTGACCGTCAGTGGGACAGCAGGCGGTGGAAGCAGGGCTTGGTTTGCGGGGAAACGCCGCGGAGATCCCGATTTCCTGTGGATTCCCACTCCGGTCCAGTTTGGAGAAAGCCACAGCGGTGGGAGGTTAATACCTGACATTATTTTAATTGAATTAAATTTATTTTCTTCGCCGCTCAAATTAAGCTTAACACACTGCTGTCGTGAAATAACCGGTTAGTTTGCAAAGACACTACAAAGCTAAGCAGGCCTCTCTGCTTAATTTGGCTCTCATTACGGTAAAAAGACAACTATAACGTAACCATGACGACGCGAAGCACGCTGCGTTAAAGGCCCCACGTTCTCACAGTATGAGGCTGCACTCTGCCCCCCTGTGGTGGCTAAAGGAAAAAGAACATGATCAGAGGTCTTCAGGATCTATGTTCAGGACCCCCAAACTGATGGAGAAAAGTATGGAGGATCAATCCTGCCACAATTAAAAATAAATACAGAAATAAATAAATGCTCCAAAATTAAATAAGCATGCAATAATTGCCCTTCAAAAACACAATTAATAATACAGTGATATATATATATATATATATATATATATATATATATATATATATATATATATATATATATTTTTTTTTAATTAGCTTGTTTCTTTTTTCGCCTTCTATTAGACTGATGCAGTAAAATGCTAGCCCTTAAGACACATCCTTCCTCATTTGCATAATTAGGTAGAAAGCATACAGAAATGTAAAAACGACAGTCAGAAATAAGTAGCATGGAAGAAATAAATATGGTAAAAGAATACAAAGAAAGAATAATACAGACAAAAATATTATCACATGCACGTAAATAAATACTTAAAAAAATAAGTAAAAAATATTTTTTTATTTAAAAAATTAAATAAGGTAATTATTAAAAAGATGAAAAAATAAAGAAGCTAATTAAAAGAGATAAATACATTTATGTCTCACTGTATGATTTAATTTCTACCAACATTTATTTTATTTATTGTATTTTTGAGGGGCAATTATTGCATTTTTATTTATTTTTGGAGCATTTATTTATTTCTTAATTTATGTTTAATTATGGCAGGATTGGTCCTCCATAGAGGAATGGGGACCCCCTAATTATATATATTGTATGAAATTGTGTTATATCAAACTGATCCTATAGTCACTCTATTACAGATGGAGTAATGTAACGAAAGTTATTTCTCCCTGGGATTATTAAAGTATTTCCGATTCTGATTCCTCAACGATGGGACAGGTGTTGTGAATGAAACGGTGCCCAGCTTGAAAGAGATCCTGTGTGTCACTGAATGTGTGCATTGATAACTGAAAGACATCTTCTGCCTCCATTTATCTGTTCACTACAGTGTGTTGAATTCACGTTAATGTGGATTTAAAGGCTTTTCAATTCGTGGAAAAAATTGCAGAGGGGAATAAAAGAAAAAAAAAAGTCTAATCAACCAAAACTTTGGCGACCCCTATGCAGTAGCTCCGTAGACCCATAGGGGTCACGGACCCCTGTTAAAGACCTCCGATAAAGATGAATCAATTCAAAAAAGAAACTTAAATCTTTTATTACCGTTTCTCTTTTCATAAAAGTGTACATAAGTAAATCTATAGCTAAGGAACATTATTTAATTATTTAATTCCAATCAACACAGTAAACTCAGCTGGTTCATAAAAAAAGTGATGTCTTCTAAGTTTTCATCATTCAATTAGTTAATCAAATGTTCAGTTTTTGGGAACTCAAATACCATATATGTTCACAAAATGTTTTTAAATAAAGAAGAAAAGCAAAATGCTGTCACATAAAAAATATGTCCATGTAGTGTTTAGGAAATGTATTGTATTCAATAACAGGCTGTGGCTCATACCATTCCCAGAATGGGTCTGTGGCCAGCTTTAAAGGAAGCCACAGTTACTTTAATAGCCACCTGCACCCCGTTGAAGTGGTTTAGGTCGGGCAAAATTGTTAGCCAATCACAAACAATGCTACAATGGCTATTAAACTAACGCTTTTGTTAACTGGCATTCAGTAATGCATCTTTTTCTGGTATATTTTTCATTCAAATGAGCTTCCCATTAATATTCCTGTATTTAGATCTCTAACTAATAAACATAGTGTCTGTCAGCGGCTGTTCTCCTGTATCCTAAACTCAGCCTCACTTTGTATACAGATGCAATTACAGTCACATGCTGCCAGTTTGGAGCAGCTTAACATTGAGGATGACCACACTAATCGACTGGAATCACCTCAGAAGTTTGGGTGCCTTAGAGAAAAGCTAAAACATCACTCTATGCAGAGATGTTGCAATAAAAATAAAGACTTCCTAGACAAAAAATACAGAAAGGTTGCTAGACTTCAAATTCCCAGATTTTGGACAGAGAAGCTACGTTGAATCTTTTAGAAAAGTAGTTCAGGTTTTTATGAGGTGTGAAGCACTTTAGTAAGCCATTTTGTTCTTTTAAACTGCCATATAAAAATAAACAAAGTCTAGTAATTAGGAGCACATGATTGAATCAAACAAATTACTTTCCTTAAAGGTATAGTGAAGGAATTCATTTTTCCGGTGGATCATCAAAATAAGTGGTCCTCCTAATTGTCAATCATTCTAGTGATATGTTTACGTAAGGCCGTCTTATGTGTTCGCCCCCATTTCCATTGACATAATGGAAAAATAAAACATTTTCCTTTGAAAAGTAAGTGATGTATAAGCGATGCAAACAGCAACCTTTAAAGAATGTGCACGAGCATAAATTGGCTTGTGCACGCTCTCGCATAGGGATTCCCTCACGGGAGCGGGGACGGGGTTGTGCATGTGCATTTTTTTTTTTTTTTTAAGTGGAGAAGGCGGGTCTTTTCAAAAATCATGAAACTCCTCCAAAATATATGTAGCGCATCTTCCAAGATTATGTTCATGGAAGGTTTACCAGATGGAATTTAAATTCACAGAGGAGTGAGAGAAGCACAACAAACAGTAAAAAGGAAATAAAAAATGCAACAAACTAATTCTAATGAAATATCCAGTCTTTTTCTCTCAGCTAAAAAAAAAACAAACAAAAAAACACTCACAGCATTCTGAAGAAACTTCCTTTCCATTCACTTTATTCATGACGGAACTCCCCAAACAGTAGAGATTACACCATCAGCAGGGGTATAGAGATAGTGCGTCTATTATTGATATGAAAACATTAAAACTGCTTTTGCAAGAGAGAGAATGTGGAAGATCAAGCAGAAAGCTCAATAGTCTTTGGGAATGTTCAGGTAGCCCAAACCATCATCTCCCGGCTGATGGGTTGAATAAACGCTAACAATAACTTAGAAAATAAACAGGTGATACATAATTACTCAGAGGGAAAATGGAAACTATGTGTTATTTTAGAAAACATACAAAAACTGAAATAAAATTGACAACTTTTAAAATCAAAGGGCATTTTTTTCCACTAACCTGGCAATGATTGTATGGAACGATATAAACAAAAGAGAAAAAAGTGACACATGCATCAGTTTTTTAGCCGCCTGATTCTTTGAAGAACAGCGCAGCAAATGTAGTGACACAAAGCTTGTGGAGGAATTTAATAATACTAGGAATGTACTCTTGGGAGACTCAAAGAAAAAACAAACATTTCTGGATCAATAAATTATCCTCAGCCTGTCCTGCCGATTGCGCTGCTGTGAGGGTGAACAGCATCTTTAGCTGAGCTCGACACACCATCATTTTAGAAACTATGCACTCAAAAACCACCTTGGGTTTCAGAGGAAATGACATCTAGAGTAAAATAGGATATCGGTGGGTTGAGATGTGAATTACTTCAGAGTGACAGGTTCTGCTTCTCATAAGCATAGATCTATGTCTCTTTCTGCGCTAAATTTGTCCACCCGCCAATCAGCATGTTAAATAACAGGCCTACTAAATCTCACTTTCATGCACTCAACCCATCAAACACAACCAATCAAGCAGAGTCGAGAACTCTTCCTATTTAAGCTTGGTTAAGGTAAACAACTCCAAACAAATCAAGCAGATTCTACTCTAAAGTGGTGCAGAGCCTTTAACAACAACCCAAAATAAAACAAAAAGGTCAATTTGCTTCAGTGTTAATTTTCTTCTTTCCCCTTATAGAAGCCCAGCTATACACTATTTCCTTCTCGTCACTCTTCACATCATAACATACACGATTTTATAACTTTAAAAGCAACTAGGTATGCGCTAAAATGAGTAAGCAGATGTCTCTAAATGAGCACGGCTACACAAACTGCACACTTTTAACATATTCCTCTATCTATACAGTACATAAACAGTGCAAAAAAAAAACAAAAAAAAAACATTATGCCCTTAAGATTATCTTAAATGTTAACCCCCTCCAACCTTTAGCCTGATTTTAATTTTCCCCTTTCCTGACAGCCCCTACATTCATATTTGACTATGCTTGCCGAACACCCACAAGATGGAGAGATGAAACACACAAAGGAAAACCCCAACCCTGACAAAGTCTGGAAACAATTCACAGAAATGAGCAGCACTGAGTGTGAAAGCTTATGAGAGTAATCTCAATAAATGTGAACGGTATTAAAAAAAAGTCAATTAATTCCAGTAAATCAATACTGTTAAAAAAAAGTTGAACTCATATTTCACCTATTTGACCATTATGGCTCACAGCTACTACAAATCCACCAAATTAATTTACTTGGAAATTAAAAAAATCGATTAAAAACAACAGAGACGCTGTGGTGTGGCCTCAGCACCTGCAGAAAATACCAATACCTGCTTTAATGACCACAGCATCTCTAAGGTTGATTGGTGACCTAAACCTCCCAGAGAACCTATCGAGTCAAGAGATTCAAAGAGAGTCAAAGTTGTTCAGCAGAGAGTCACTGACGACCCCATAAGGTGAGGGAGACGCCAAAAAGCTGTTGGTTCAGTCCTACATCAAAGCACATCTATAGAAAGTTAGGTAGAAGGAAAAACTTTGGTAAAAAGAATTAAAAAGCTATCAGAAAAAACTGTAAATGTGAACGGAATGTGAATAGCTGCAAGCCATAATGAATTACATGAGTTTTACTTTTTTAATTGCATTATGGAAACCGACTATTAATGTTATTCTGATTTACTTCAATCTTATGTCTTCATTCCAGATTATTGCAGCATTCTCCTGAACAAGATTGTGATGAAAGATGCAAATGGATCAGTTTCAGCTCTTTCTATAGTTAAACACGGTGTTTCAAGTGTTAACTGTTTCCTCTCTGCTTTAGAGAAAACTGCAGGATTACAATACTTCCCTCACAACCTCATAGTGTGAAACAGGCTGTGGCCCTTTCATTTTGAGCTTATACAGAAATAGTACATTTTCAGACAGATTTTTTTTTCTTTTCTTCTCTAAATCAAACCAGCAGAAGTAGATTATGAATCTACTTCAATAAATCCTGTAAAAATAATTTGGCAGCAGTTTTTTTTTTTTTTTTTTTAAACAGTACTAATATGCACTACTGCTAATCAAATGTAGCTATGCTTTAAGCTGTAGACTTTCTGTCAATAAGCATGAAAGGACCTGATAAAATGAAGAAAAATGGGAGCAAAGTAGAGATATAAGACAAAAAAAAGCACATTATGAGAATATTTAGCTACATGGAGTCCTTATCAGAATGCATCACCAGCTGTGCAGGTTTATCTGCATTGCTTCTGCTGCTGCATCTTGCTTGAATCCTAAAAAGCTTTTCTTATTTTAAACTAGCGCAACATGAAGGAATGTGACTACTTGGCAAACACTGCTCTCTGCTGTTGGATCGACAGTAAATGGGTGCAAATCTTCTTCTTGGCATTTCCATGTTCAGCAGCAAAGTCCTCCCTATGTCCACTGCTGGTCCAACCCCCATAGATGAGATGGTTCCAACCTTGAAAACCGAAAGATCTTCCAGTGAGCAGCATTTCAGTGTCTGTGTAAACCTTGTGGTTTTCTTGCGAAACCAAAAGCGCTTCTATGTGACACCGTGAAATGTGGGTGGAGATTTGGTAAGTTGTGTGTTAGAGTGCAAATGGAGAGTCAGGCGTCAAACACAGAGACCGGATTGCAGAGCTGTGAGGCGGCGTTCAATGCATTCTTTGCCTGCACAAACAGAGAGGGAAATTATATTTAAATATCTGTACTGGATCAAGATCTAGAGTTATATTCATGAATCTCTGAGGGGAAGTGACAAAATTATTAAAAAGTGCAAAAAAACTACAAGTAGTTGAACAGTTGGAAGAGATTCTCACATTTGCTAACGCTCAGGATGTCATCCTGTTCAGTGAGGAACAGAGACAAACCCTCCATTAGCAGGAGAGCTTTGTGGTAACGCAGGATGGACGCCTCCCCCTGGTGGAACATCTCGTCCAGTGCAGCAGTCTGAACCTAAAACAGGAACAGGCACATTCAAGGTTTGCATCATCATTTTAAAACCCAAATATAATAATTAATTGCAGAAGCTTCATCGTTTCTACATACAACCTCAAGCTATAATGTACTTTTTCAAGATTTTATGGTAGGACCCAAAAGAGTTCTTAGTTTTGATCTGATCTTGAGTTGTGGTGCTACCCGGTACTATACTTAAGTTATAGTGGAAGATGTTCTTTTCCAGGTGGATCAACAAAATAAGTGGTCCTCCTAATTGATATGTTTACGTATGGCTGTCCTAAATGTGTGTCCGCATTTTCACTTTCACTGATAAGTCTGACATAGTGAAAAAAATACATATCTTCTTTTAGAAAGTAAGCTTGTATGAGTGATGCAAAAAGCAACTTTAAAACAGAGCTTGCACAAGGAGAAATGGGATCTTGCACGCTCTCACATGCGTTTAATAGGCGTTCCCTCTCAGGTACGGGTACAGGGTTGTGCGTGTGCATTTGATTTTATTTTTAAAATTGAGAGGCTGTTTCAAAAGTTGGCAAAAATTCTCCACTATACCTATAAGCTTTCTTTCATTCTAGATGTGCCCCTTTTGTGAAATACTTTTGGTCAACTTTTTTTTTTTATTTGCTGAATAAACAAAATTATCATTCTTTTTTGTGAAACAGTCTGATGGAGACGGTTAGAAAACGTATGTTTTCAAGGCTCGCCCCAGAATCTATTTACCCTACGATCTAACAAGCTCTCCTGGTGCAACTGAAGAAAAGCTTCCCCACAGCATGACGCTGCCACCACTAAGTTTCATAAAAGAAATGGAGCGTTTGAGTTCTACATGTTGTCAAGGATTAATATAAACACCAGTTAGAGCTGATTTGACTTTCCTTTGAAGTCTTAATAAAAGATCTGTGTTTGATGTGGTTACACAGGGTTTATAATGGTGAGAATTTTTTTTTGTCTTCTTTTTATTCTGCCTACCATCTGCACTGTGTGGCTGAAGAGCAGCCGCTCAGCTGTGATAGAGGAGATTTGGTCCATCAGACGATGCTTCCTGGAGAAAAAGTGTTCCAGACGAGTGCTGAGCGAGCGACACGATGCCACGCTGGACTTGTACAGCTTATTCAGCCGCCTCACCACTGTGCATGAACAGATAAAAGAACACGGCTTCTGCTTAAGAGCGGAGCACAAAGACAAAATCGTTTTTACAGACTGCTGCTCTGGCTAAAAGAGGCTCCTACCTTGTTTGACAGTAGCAGAAGGGTAAAGCTTCCCCTGTTTGACGCGCTCCATGGCTGTTTGTAAGGCAGTAGACAATAGTTCTGCGGTTTTAAGGTAGAGCACCAGCTGCTCTGCATGACTGAGAAGATAAATACAAGAAAGAAAAAATAAAAACAGCTGTGAAATCAGTCAAAAATAAGTTGGGAAATGTTGCTGTTGTCTGAGGAGCATCATGAACTACATGAATGTTTGATACTAAGGTTTCGTACTGAGTTCATTCAACTTTTTACCCCATTTACCTGAACAATGCAATGCCTCTAGGTCAAACTCTGAGTTGAAAAATCTATATTTTTAAATTGAATTGGAATACTAATGCCGAAACTTTCATTAAAGGTAGAGTTACTAACATTTTCAGACTTTCTTTTACCTTTAATGATACAAAATGTCTTCTTTTTTCAGTAATTTTCAGAATACTGGCAGTAAAGAACAATTGCATCCATCCAACTATGACAGCTAAATTATAGCATGCTGCCAAATATCAAGTCCAATCACTCCTTTGAGTTGTTATATCACACAATAGTACTGAAATGGCAGATCTTATATCTGATTAGCCATTTTTCCTAGTTTGTAACTTGTTTTTCCAACTATCAGTTATTACAATTTCTTTCAAACTACTTTTCACTTTATAGATATCATATACCGGACGGTCTTTGCCATATTTTATTATAGCAGGCTATGGTTAGAAAAGGGTCATCACTATAATTTAATGGCCTTTTGAAGTGCACAAAATGAGCAAAGATGTAAAAGGATGTAATAGCAAAGTTAAATGTCCAGTAACCACTTCTGGATGCATTTCCAGCAAAATCAAGATTAAGTTTTATGAGCTAAACATCATAATTGAAAAAATAAAACAATTACAGCATTTTAAAGTGCAAAACAATAACAAACATGTCGAAGCTCCATATTGATAAGGACCTAAAACTTGGTGAAATCATCTAACGTAGGTATATAATAAAAAGAAAAGTTTTTAGAACAGTGATAATCTTTGTTTGTTACTATAACTGCATTAGATGAAGGTCATAAAATAAAGAAACGGAGGATGGGTTCCACTGTTAATGGGTTTTTAGGCGGTCTTACTTTCTCCTAAATGGAGCGAAAAAGGCAGAGATTACAAACATTGATATTTGACGTTGGAAATAGGTGTTACCTCCACTCTCGGCTCATTGAGCTTATCTGATCTGCTACCAGGCTCTGCTGCTGGAGGACAGCGGGGTGAGATTCTCTTCCTTGTCCTCCCACTGTGGCAGCACCACGTGAGCTCGCCACCTCCATCAGACAGAGCGCAAATTCTAGAGTGAAGCGCAGGCGCTGCACGGTGTCTGTGTGTTCCTGCTAAACTCCAACAGAAGTGGAAACAGAGAAGTGATTTAGAGACATAATATAGAGTAAATGGCAGCAGATTATGACATTGCGTAGAGTCTGCTTTACTGAAAAAAAGAAAGAATTCAAGATTCCTGATTTTAATTGATAAAGCAATAAGCTTCAGGTCATGTGTTAAGAATTTCTACACTCAGTACTTTCCAGAGGTCTGTGGGAAAGCGGCTCCTCACCTCCATCAGCGTCTCCTCAGGCAGCTCGGGGGCCTCAAAGGTCACAGCGCCACCCATGTTAGCTGTGATAGGATCAGTGAAGCTGTAGCGAGGGCTGGGCGGGGCCTCAAAGCCTTCGGGATAGGGGCCTGTCTGGGGGTAGCGGCTGGTCAGCGAGCCTGCAGGGCTTCCTGAACTGAAGGAGCCTGTTTGAGGAGGAGATTTTCTGTACTGTACAATCAACAGAAAAAGTGATCTGAAGCAATTCTTTGTCTAAGATTCTAAGATTCAGAGTCTAAGCTGTTAATTGAATGTTAGTAAAAAAAAAAAAAACGTAAGTTTAACCTTCAAATCATGAGAAAAGAAACAATATCTCCTCCCTGTTCATCTTCAATGTAACAAGTTGTGAGAGTTTTTTTTTTCTTGTTAGTCTGGAAACATCTAGTTTGATATTAACTTATCCAGATTTCATGTGTTACCTGAACATTTCCTCTGTCTGGAGGTCTGAGGTGGTGTGCTGCCACTTGGGGGAGAGCCAACAGTGAAAATCACCTGCGCTGGGCTGCAGGACCCCGGTGCAAAGCCACTACAAGGAGGAGCTGATCAACAGAAAAAAAGGCTTTCTTCAACTTTTACTCTTTTCATGATACAAAACAAACAAAAAAGCAAAGGTAACATTGATAAAACAGTTCCAGGAGAGACAGAGAGAGAGAGCAATACTTTGAGTGGGTAACAGGCTGAACTTCTTACAGGAATGTTTGTCTAAGTATGCATTATTAAAATGCTGGATAGCCTACATGCTTCAGGGAATACACACACAGACTGCTCTTTAAAGTTAGCTATGCAGATATTTAAAGATGCAAATTGAAACTCTTAAATCAGTTCTTTGTTTTATTTCTAGCGCCCTCATAAAATGTACATTCGTCTCATTTCATAGAAATAATAACTTACTATTTACAGCAGGACGGTTAGAAAAAATGTTTTGAATGCTCTTCTTTATCTGCTACTATAGCTATGAAATAAGGAAACACTAAATGGCTAAAATTGATGTAGTAAAGCAGGAATCATAAAAACATTGGAGAATAAATTGGCTATATATTTTTTTTTATAGCATAAAACAATACAGAGCATACTGAAACCATGCAAAAACCTTCTGTGCTTTATATTTAAGCTGTTATTTGTAAGAATTGATGCCATTTTATTGAGATTTTTTGCATCAGAGCAACAATGGGAACCATAATAACAGTAGAAACACCATCTAAATGTTTCATACATATAGAGTAAACATTTTAATCTATCCTGAGGAGGAGGCATACAGACCTGTTATGTCTATTGCTTTTTCTGAGGCCAGGTTCTCCGTACTGCCTCGGTCTCCTGCGTGTCCTCCTGCTCCAAAGGCAGCCATCAGCAGCATGTCTGACAGACGACCGGCACTCTGTGACCTGCAGATGAGAGAAAATGTAGAAATCTGTCCACTTCCTGTCTTATCTCTTCCTCTCTTGATAAACTGAATGAGGCTTTTTTATTCAGTTTCAATCTGAATGAAATCTGTAAAAATGCAGTAAATAAATTTCATTGTAAAAATTATTATAGAGATAACGCAGAGTCACTTTTAATATGAAATTAATACAATAAAAGGAATTCATAGTTTATCCAGGAATTCAAGTTCATTTAATCATAAAAAAAACAACAAAATAAAACATTCCTGTATCTAAAAGAATTGTTTGTTTTTTTTAAAAGATAAATAGTGAATGATTAAAACCTTCCAAAGCTCCTGCTGTCATCAGTCAGTCTGTGGACGCAGTAAGCAGGGCTGGTGGACGGCGCCGGGGCTTGTTGTCCAACGTCTCGGAGCTCTCCTGGGGCAGTCCTGCTGCTAGGCGAACCCACACCCAAACCCCTCTGCGTCAGGAAAGTCATAAGATTTGGAGAACTTGGTGGTTTGGGGAATTCAAACGGAGGGATGGCCTAAAGAGACGGAAAGTAACAAAACATCCCAGTTTAGTTCAAGCTGAGTGCTGGCATCTCTTTTCCCCTGATGTTTAGTCCCGGACACGGCCGTCTCACCCTGGAGGGGGATCCCAGGATGGTAGGGAGGGGGTTCCGCTGCATCAGCTCACTGAGTCTGGGGGAGGAGTGGGGGAGGCGGACAGTCATCAGCCCTGATGGGGGGACAGCCACAGGGTCCGAGTGCTGTTTTTTGATTTTATGCCTTCCGCCGCCAGTCGCACACTCCAAAAGACAGGGGGCGCTGTGGAGGCGCGTGCCAAGCCCTGCCCCCTGCGGAGGCTGCTGAGACGTCTGCCTTGATTCGGCATGCTGGGGCGCTGCAAGAAGTAAATTGACAGAACGGGGGTCGGTGTGGGAAGATTATAATTTGTCACTCTCTGAGGTCTGATGTTTAGGATTATTTGGCTGTCTATTAAACTGGTACTCAGGGTTTTGTCTTAGAAATGTAGTCAGTACCTTGCGGCGAAATCTGGAATGTTCTGGTTCCTCCCAGTGAAAGCCTGCGGGAGCTGGGGGCTACTGCCTGCCGCGGGGCTGAGGGTCCTGCTCTAGCATGGCCCACCAGACTCCCACTGCTGCAGCGACGCACCGGCGTAGAGAGCCTACCAGGTCAGAAACATCAGGTATCAGACTGAAATACCTCACCAGTTATTAATGATTTCATTCTAAGTGTGATTGTGTTGTTCTTGGAGTGTGAGCAGGTTTGGATACTGACCGTGGCGAGCCGTCCTGTTTGGGAGACTGAAGGTTCAGCTCCATACGCTGGTAGTTCTGGACCTGAGTGGGGACTGGGATAGGCAATGAGTGAACATGGTTTCCACAGCTACCATAGAAATTACTCCCCAGGAACTCTGCGGTTCTGGGAAGAGCAGAGAAAGGAGCAGAAAATGTCAGAGGGTTGACAGGATGTGGTTATGTTTTCATGAAAGCTTTTAAAAAGAGTCCAGCTTTATCTTGATGATCTGCCGTTCTGTTCCTTTGAATATTGTTGAACCTTTCAGAGATGATGACGGGTGTAAAACTGCAACTACTAGTAGCCCCAGTAGAAAATAATTAAAAGAATAAACTCAAATAACAAGGCAGGAAATATGATCTTTGAGCTAAAACCTTACCCTTACAGGAGAATGTCCTAAAAGAAATTACTTCAAATGAACTGAAAACCTCTTCTAGCTGAAATGAAAGCTCTTTGCCTTTTAGGGTATGTCTCAACCGGCATTACTCAACATTCTCTGCCAAAGAGCTCAAACTCAGTCAGATGAGACAGACAGACGTCTGTGGAAAGAAAGTTTGTTCCGTCTTGCCAACAATTTCATGTTGAATTTAGGTCTGAACTTTGACTGCCTCATTGCAGCACATAAACACACTTGGATATAAAACGATTCCACTGTAACTCTGGCTGCTTTTTTAGGGCAATTCCTCTGCAATAAGATTCATTTTTAGCCTAATCTTAATCCTCTGCAGCCTCTAGCATGTTTTCTTTCAGGGTTTTCCTGTTATAAGCTCCATAATATGCCCGTAGTGTTTGCATACTGGCCACAAAGTGTGTTTTTGTTCTAAGAACCAAACATTTTCATGCACTTGTTTGTATTATCCTACACGTGTTATTCTAGCCTTCATCTCACAAGCATTTAATAAAAGCTGCATTTGTGGTGTCATAGTTACCCTGTATAGACTTTTCCACCAGTTTTGAATTATTGCTGCTCCACCAGAGCTACTGTCGGCCTCTAGCAAGTTTCTCTGATCAATGCACTCCTTTCTCAGTCTGCCAGTTCACATTAAAGGCCATGTCTTGGTAGGTCAGCAGTTGTGCCGTGACCATTTCATTTCCAACAGAAGGATTAAACAGTACTCCATGCTAAACTTGGAATATGGAGATAATCTTCCTTGTTATTTAGCCTGTTGGTTTTTTTTACCGAATGTTCTTCAAAAGTCCTTTAAGAGCCTTAAAAAAAACAGCCTTATCTTTTCAATAGATTCAATCTGAAATAACGAGACTCTGAAGGTGATTGATGGCATTTCTATTTAAGGATATAAAGGCAGTAAAGGACGGATATAAATGATTCGGTGTGTTAAAAAAGGCAGAAAACTATTTATCATATCCTAAACTTTACAATCCCAATGAAAACATATAAAGATTCCTGATTAAACATGTTATGATTGCAATAAACTGTTACACCTCAAATGTCTTGAGTCTATGGATCTTTTTTCCAGGTACTGCACATTCAATACAATCAGTTTTTGCATTTAAAATGTCAAGATCCTTCTGTGATTAACTTAATTCCCTTTACAATTAAATTATAATATTCTGACTCTTTTACCTGACAGGACTTGGCGAGCCGCTGTAGGAGGGAGAGTGAGGCGGTGTTTTGGCTTGGTTACACAGACCAGCTGAAGCCAAAAGAGAACTAAAGAAAAGAGAAAAAGAAAATTAATGGAAAAACAACAGAACAACACAAAGAAATACAATCTACTGTCTTAATTTTATAAATCATTCTGGCATGATTCATGTAGTTGTTAGCTCTCACCCGCTGTTCATGAGACTGTCCTGCAGTACTTTACTCTCACAAGTCAGTTCTCCTGCTGGAAATCCATCAATAAGAAAAAAGAAAACCAATCAGAACAATAACAAATAGAAATTTTAATAATTACTATAACTGATGCAACTATTTAAAAATATTTACAAGCCTAAAAGTAACTATTATAGAGCTGAAGATGTGAATTAGAACTTTTTATGCCTATTGAATGTTTTGTTTGATGTTTCCTTGTTTCTATGGATTTTAGAAGGGTTTCTTCACCTGTAAAATGAGCAGGCACCATTACAAAATCATCTGTATCACAAGAGGAGGAGTTCTTGCTGCTGCCGCCTGCTCCAGACGAGTCCTTCAGGAGAAAACCTGCAGCATCCTGGGTTGGAGAGGCAGGAACTTTGGAGCGCAGATGCTGAGTCTCAGCGAGAGACTGCTGCAGTGGCACGAACACAGAAACGTATCAGATGCAAAGAAGAAACAGAAGAAGAGCAAAATTAGAAAACGGCAAACAGAGAAGGAAGGTCAGAAAGTCTTTGTCAAACACACACACACAACAGCTCTGTGGATTATGGGAAAATTGCTGAACAAACAAAAGCAGAGAAAAAGGAAAAACACAGAAGGAAAACTGAGCACGAACCGGTGGTGAGGCAAGGTGAGAAGTGGAGGAGCTGCTACAAGAGCTGGCTGATGCAGAACTGGGCAAACAGGTCATGGTCACTGCAGGGATGGCTGCAAAATGATTGTTAGAAAACTTCATTAGAAAAAAAAAAAGTGAAATAACGCAAAGTTTTGCTTTAAGGTTAAAAAAATGTGTCCAAGCATTACACAGAATAACATTTACCGGTACTTACACTTTTTAATAGATGAGCTGGCATCCAGGAAAGGATGGGTGAAAAACTCATCTGCAAGGAACACAGAGAAAGATACAAGTTTATAGGCACTGAAACCAAAATCACGGTAGAATTCAAAATAACAAACAGAAATCCCTCATGCTTAGTGTGAGGGATTGCCTTCGAGGCAAGGATTCGATGCAATCAACAGATTTTCTTTAGATAGAAAACTTTGAATCAATTTGACTGTATGATCGGGTGAACTGTAAAGTGCCTTGAGATGACGTGTTGTGAATTGGCGCTATAGAAATAAACTGAATTGAATTAATGAATACTATGTCCAGTTATTGCTCTCCTAATAGATTTTAATCTTTTTTATCTGAATAAATGAAGGACAGTGCCATTTCAAATATGTCATGAAGAATGCAGCTCTGGGTCTGATAAATAAATTTTTTAATGACCAATGTCAGAATTATTTAAATTCACCTTAGACCGTCTACATACCCCTCAGAAAAATAAGGGTTTCCCCTATTAGGTATTACACACCAGTCACAATGATGTTCACAGTGAAAGGAAAGGCTGTATTTAGTGCTGCAGCCAATTGTCTACAGGGTAAGTTTAGAGAGCTGGAGAGCAACGAGCAGAAATATATAACTGGACCAGCTCTAGGCTGCAGTTTGACGAGGAATATCAATAAGTCATACTTATGCTGCGTTCACACCGGACGCAGCAAGAGCAGCAAAATCGCGTCTGCTGCTTCATTTTTGCTGGTTGTACCAGTTTAGTTCTGACGCACTGCTGAAGCAGCTTTGCTGCTCTGGATGCGTGGCGAAAAGAGGGTGTGACGCGCATTGAGCGGAGCTTCCCTATCCTGTCTTTGCCTTGCAGCTGTATTTGCTGTGATCGGTGGGAATAAAGTAGTTTTAATATGTTTTTAAGTGAGAAAGTCCACCTGAAAACTTAATCTGTGCAGTCAGTTCATCCAGATTACCATCCTGCCTTCCAATATTATTTCTGTCTGAGCTGCTCAGACCCCCACATACCAGCGGTGCTCTGTCAGTAGGAATCACATTCAACAGCAGCTTATGCCCCGGTTGCCTCCTCGCCGTTCGCCATGGCGGCTGGAAGGTGGTTTTCATGTACATAATCCAAACTGAAGGCACCAGGATAATAAAGGCGAACACGCTTTGTCGGCAGGTTTCAGCATTTTAAGTTAATTTAGGCATTAATAAAACTGTTTCAGAGGAGTGATCCCAGCGCTCTGTATCATCAGCGATGTGTCTGTCTCCCTGGCATCTCCCAGATGAGCATCTCCGATTGGTTGATGAGGCGCGTCGAGCAGCAAAAGGTCAATTTTTCTGTCTCGATCAGCAGCGCGTCGCGCGCGTCAGATGCTTAAACACTCCCGACATGCTACTTCAGCTGCTCAGACGCGCTGTGTCTGCTGCTCAAAACGTGCTGCGGGACCTTTTGCTGCGCCTTGAAGCACGTCAACCATTGACTTTGCATGTAAACTCGCTGCTTCTGCTGCGCCTGCTGCGTCCGATGTGAACGCAGCATAAGACATGCTTATATCTGTCATGCAACGTTTCAGTGCATAGAAAGAAAGTGCTTTTCTTTTGAAGGCAGAAATAGAAGTCAAAAAGTTCTGAAATAGTGAAACAAAAAGGATCAATCAATTAAAAAAAGACTGGGGCCTGGATGTTGATGTATATCTATTCTTCAATGACAGGCTGAGATCAGTATCACGGACAAGAATATCCTGTTCAGTATTTTTGAAATGAAGAAGCCACTAGCAATAGAAATGTCAGATAAGTAAAGTAATTATTTCTTTACAGAATTCTATTATTTCTCCATTGACATAAATTTTACCTCAGAGATGGATGGTCCAAAATGGGATTTTCTAATATTTGACATTGATGTATAAGCTAATTAACTTCTAACTTTGTCAAGTCTTTTAAATCCAGACCAGTGAATCTAAATATTGGGTGATACTTTGAAAAACTATTGAACTGTTTGCTGCTTAGTGCATTTAAGGAACCACATAATATTTTTTCCCCCTCAAATAAACACAAATCTAAATAAAGAGCCATGAAGCGGCTTCTTTATAGGATCAGAACTGCTGAGCCTTACTGACCAAAGTCCATGCGATCCTTGTGGTTGCGTTGCAGCAGACCCAGCAGCAGGTTCCTCAGATGGCTTGAAGTCTCTCTGGGGATACTACAAGAAAATAAAACATTTAAATTGAAGAAGACTTTTATGGTTTTCACTCAACCGCTTTTTTGCAAAGATCATTTTTAATTGTTTATCTGGACAAATAAACCTCTCACAGATGATGACAGAACCAACTTGTTTTTAAACATTCAAGTTGGCAAGCCATAGCTAAATTCATTTTAGCAAAGAAGCCTACAAAAAACAGGAAGAAAAAGACAAAACAAAGGAAGTTCTTATGATTTATAATGTTTAATCATTCTTACTTGGGACTAAGGTTCTTGTTTTTCTCATAGAACTGCCGGAGGTCCTGTGGGCTGCTGGCCTAACAGTGAAAATGTAAAAGAATGTAAATGTCAACGGAATGTGAACACAACTGCAACACAATGGAAGCTTATCACAGAGTCAATCTGTCATTGCTCATCTTTCCTCTGTGACTCTAACTCTCTACAGTTTTAAAAACATTTAAAAAACAAACAAGTTTCACTTTTGCTGGACCAGTTTAGACCCAAAAGAAAAAAAAATAATACAAGCTTAACTCTACTGCACCCTCTAATCTATTATCTAACTTTATTATAACAGAATAAAACAGCAAATAAAAGTGATGTATAATGTTTCCTTATTGCCTGTTCCTGACCAGTAACCAGTCTAACCTTTGGCTCAGTGAAAATCTTCTCCCCTTTTCTGCTCCCATTGTTTATATAATATAACATTTATGCAGCCATTTTTTTTTGGGCGTTAAGAGATTCCCTTTCTCTTAATGTGTTTTTAAAAACAATTATGCGTGTTTTATGGTAACAGTAAAGTTTAATGAATAGTTTGCAAGCTGGAATGACAGGAAAGACAGGTTTGCATTTTAGTCTGTGTAAACTTAGCAGCAATGATGCAAAAGAGCAACTTCACAGTTAGGAGTAGGTGCAGTGCTGCAACTACCAGATAAATAATAGCGTGTATTTAACTGTTAGAAGAACCCATGCATTGTCAGAAAGAAGCTTAGAATGAGTGTTTACATTAAAAATCTAACTGAAGCGAGGAAAATTTGCTATTTATACACAGAGAGACAACCATAAATCCAGTTTAAAAGGTTTTCAACCTTCACTGAGAAGCTTTAACCATAAAGGGAAAAATTATTGCTGGTTTTACCTGAAAAGGAGCTTTTCCAGTCAGACACTGAAACACGATGGTTCCTATACTCCACAAGTCAGCCTTGGCATCATAGTTCTGGGACATAATCACTTCAGGTGCCTGTTGAAGCAGCGGGGAGATTTATGCAGCAGTAAAAACACAGAGGAACCCGTTTAGTGATTGTCTGTAGAAGGTGTTTTACCATATACATAGGAGAGCCGCAGAGCGTAGCTGCCATCATGTTGTTCTGAAGGTGTCTGGCAAAGCCAAAGTCCGCTGCAAAGAGAGGAAGGGGGGAACAGGTGAGGTCAACAAGTCTACGAAAGAAAACAGTTTCCACTGACAGATTTAGCTTTGAAGAAATTCTTTAATTTGACCAACATGTTTTATATGACCTTGAGCGAAAAAAAAAACAAGAGAAGGACATTTTGAATTTAACCTGTCGAGGAAGTAAAAGATACGTTCAAACTTCAAAACCTTGAAGCTCATACCAACCATACTCAAAATTACAAGATGTGACAAAAGCTAGCCAGCAGTTATTAGAGACAGAAAAATAAGAGGAAAAAAAGAAAAGAAACATACACTCCTTGAGAAGTTTGCAATGCTTTAAAAGGCTATAATCCAACCAAAGCTCCTTGTTCTTATTAAAACTCATCTGATTGGCCGTACAAGCACCCAATGAAAACTTACACACAATAAAAGATCTAAGTACACTTAAAGAGACTTATTTAAATATAAGCAAAGATAATTGTGCATTTTTATACTTTTTGAAAGTTTTAAGCTTAGAGAAAAAATAAAAAAATTAATCAGAACACAGAAAATCCACAAACCCAACCTGAGTCCTAATTTTAAAAGCGATTGCACCTGTTATCTCAGACCAGCTCAACAAACCATATTATGCATACAGGTGACCCAAAAAACACGAAAGTGGTTCAAGTTATCAGAAAACACCAGAAATGTTACGGTTCTATATTTCTGGGGAATCCCCGGTCGGACTGACTTTACTCAGATACAGAACGACCCCAAACACTGATAATATCACTTTAGAGGCCTTACTGAGAAACTGAAGCTGTGGGCAGATTGCTGCTCGCAAGCTCTTGTTCTTAAATGACAGGAATGAGTAACCAGGGAAAAAAAAGAGCAGATTGAAAGATTCTCTAACCTCTCTATTTCAGCTCAGACAATACAAACATGCTACATATACCATAGCTCGCATGATGAGGCAGAGAAGGAGTTTGGGGGAAAAACTTTGATAAAAATATGATGGATCAGGATTTGTGGCCTGCTTTTTTTTTTTTTTTCCTACGTGACCGTGACGTTCTCAAACACCATTACTCTTATCCCGAAATAGGTAACAAAATAATATTTTTGCAAGTAAAAAAAAACTCTTATCATTTATACTTAAAAGGTCAAAAACTGTTAAAGGTTATAAACACAATGAATCAGAGATTTTATAGATTTATCTAACTCTAGTCTATTATTTCACATGTTACTCATACATATATATTGTATTTATGCAGCACTCAATAAAATGTATTTTGCTCATACCTCCAAATTTTTATTGTTTTTCCATGTTATTCTAATCATTTTACTTTTTTCATGTGTTGTGAAATAGAATGGTCAATAAAAAGACTTAAAAAAAACAAAAGAAAATGGATCTAATAGGTTCCTAATAATAGGAAAAGGATCAGATTCACAAATCAACAGTTAGCAAATGACATAACAGCAAGACGTATTTTGTTTCTGTTTCCTAGTTATTTATCGATTTATTCCATTTTCATTGTGTTCGTTTTTTTTTTTTTTATATATATATATATATTAAAGCTCTAAAGAGCAGAAGTAAAAACAGAGCAAACAAGGCTGCACCTGTTTAAAGTCACATATAGTGAAGCCTACCGATCTTGATGCAGGTGTTGTTGGAGTGAGACTTTCGGCCCGATGGGTAAGACAGCAGAATGTTCTGGGGTTTGAGGTCCCGATGGATTATTCCTTTGGTCTGCAGGACTTTCATGGCCCCTGCTATTTGCTGCAGGAAAACCCGAATAGTGTCCTCACTTAGAGTGCCTTTGGCTGCAGAGACAAAACGGAAAACACAAAAAAGTCCAACAATCATTTGGAGTAAACCTATGTAGACCAGACTCAACTATCATTGCTGTGGGAGGAATTTTATATTTTATTAATTTTCAAGGATTTGTTTTTTCTTTTTCTTTTAAGGCCACATCGGAACTCTTTTCTTAAATACTAAATCTACTTTTTTCTTCAGTTGCTCAGATTATATCATGTATCCAGTTGCAAACTTAGAGCTATATAAAAGAGAATAACAATGAATTCCAACATAAATAACTTTTTTTTCCTCACCCAATCTCTTTAATGATAGACAATGTCATTTTCTTTGCATCATACAGGATGCATCCCTGCAACCAAACCTCTTGCAGCACAAAACTAAACTGAAAAATGACTTAAATGAAGCAAAAATGCTAAATAATTGAAGGTCTAAACCTTTTTCCGAATCCTTCAACAATAATTCTCCCTGTAAAGCTCAAGTATCACTGAAGCAGAACTCAATTGTCCCTTAGAACGGCTGCTCTGATGTTGAACCCTGCTTTCACTTGAAGAATGTCCCTCTCCTGCAGAGCGTCATGCATGCTCTGGCTGTCTGGATGGACATTCTGTATATTTTACTGATGTGACCTATCCACCACTTTTATACCAGATAGAGCCTCAAACTAAAACAAGTCAATCACACAAATAGGATACAGTTTTCCTTTAAAGATTTCCTGGCATATAAAGAACACCACTTCAGTATGCAAGAAAATCTGAGACAGGACATGTGAACGATGAATGACTTCTGGACATTTTCCATAAAGAAACAACTCATTTTGATTGTATGTTTTTACTGAAAGGCCTGAATGGAACCATTGTTATACTTACAGTGTAAGTAGTCAGCAAGATCTCCTCCATTGCAATACTGGCATTAAGAAGAGAGAAAGAATTGGTTAGAAATGTAAAAGTTATAATAACCTCATACATAAAACCTGGGGTCATCTACACCAAGAATATTAAATAAAGAAGCTATAATTAAACATGCTATAGAGCACCATTAATTCTAAAATCTTCATAACTGAAGTTATTTTATAAGATGTTGTAGGTTATTTAATCAGAAACAGATCCTCTTAGCTGGACAAAGAAATCTACAAAATATATAATAATAAAGGCAAAAAAATGACTCTCTCACTCAGAAAAACACTACTGATCATTTTTATGGTTCCTGCAATCCTTAATCAGCTTCACAACCAACTTCAGCAGATGCAGCATAATCACCCCCCCCCCCCCACACACACACATGTGAGAGGGGTCAGCTAATTATATATCTGACCCTGGGAGAGTTGCAACAATACAGTGCTGAGCAAACAAAGCAACGAGTCGTAGCAAAGCTTACCTCCATTACTAGGTACACTGAGCTGGCAGTTTCCTAAAGAGGGAACAGTTAAGAGAGAACACAAACACTTTTCAGTCAAACAGTAATGTGAAAGCAGCCCGTCAGAGCACAAACACAACTTATAAACTAATATTTGAGGAGGGTAACATCTACGTTCTAAAGACTCTAAAATGTTCACTTTATTTGATCTTTGGTAAAAGCTTAAGCTTTATTCTATGTTGCAACAACAATCCTGTTTTTTAATGGCGCCCCATTTGTAAGGAGAACACATCTAAGCTTATTCTGCTGTTTCTCATGTTGGTTACCAGCTTGGTCACACGGCTGAGACAGGGAACCCATTCTACAGCAAGCTTTGTAGGTGTGTTGGTGACTCTGGAACCAACTTCGAGCCCAACTCCAACAAGTGTTTAATGGGCTCGAAGGCAGGACTGCAGGCCTTTCTAAGCCCTCTGCTCCAAAATACTATCTGATAAACGTAATCCAGTTGGTTTGGCCAAAAAGAGAGAAGATAAGAATAAGATAAGGATCTACTGCTGATTTAAATTGACTAATAGATGGACTAAGAAGCACTGTTACGGGAAAAAACTAAATAAAAATTGATCAAACACTTTTATCTTATTTTGTACCTTTCTGCTTAATTTGTTTATTTGAGCAAAGGTGGTGTCGGATGAAGGAGTTGGTCCTGCAACCGGCAGGTTTTTGGTTCAAGCCCTGGCTCTGACTTTCTGTGCCGTTGTGTCCTTGGGCAAGACGCTCCACCTACATGGCTTAGTGATGGTGCCAGCGCACAGCAGCCTCGCTTCTGTCAGTGAGCCCCAGGGCAGCTGTGGCTACAATGTAGTTTACCACCATCAGTGTGTGTGTGTGTGTGAATGGGTGAACGGTAAATGGTAAATGGACTGTACTTATATAGCGCGTTTTTTCAAGTTAGGAGACTTGACCAAAGCGCTTTACACTACATTCATTCACCCATTCACACACACACTCACACTGAATGACTGAATGTAGTGTAAAGCGCTTTGGTCAAGACTTCAAAAAGCTCCACATAAGTACAGGCCATTTACCATTTATATTTACTATAAATAGATCATCTATCACATTTAAAACAAGTGATAGTTATATTTATATTTACAATAAAATTTAATTCAAAATGCTTTGTTGATTCATGAGGGAAAGTAAATGTTATAACTCTTAGAAGGGTTACAACTCTTACTTGCTGAATTTACTTTAAGAAACTTATTTCAGCTTAAATATAAGAGCAAAATGATCAAAGCTGTTTGTTTTCTTTTGTTACCAGCCATTATGAACTCAATCACAGAAAAAAAAAACATCAAGATTAACCATCAACACTCAAAACAAAAAGTTTGTTAAATTTGCAGATTTTTACAGTCTGCCACAATACCTTTGGAAACAGAAAAATATGAAGAGAAATAAAACAAAAACAAAACTGAAAACATACAGCGGCCGCCTTCCAAACAGCCCCTTATCACATAGCAACAGATGACAGCCATCTCTCATTCTGACCCCATTTCAGTATCTGTTTGAACGCAGCGGTCAAAGGGCAGACTGTTTTCTGTAGTCCAGCTGAGTCAGGGCTTCTGCCGCTGGCTGCAGAGACAAAACGGACAGCAAACAGGTTCTGGCAGAGAGCCGACGGCCTGAGCTCACAGGCTGTATCGGAGAATCGAGGAAAAACATTTCTGGTTAATAAAACGTTTACCCTCGTTTCGAAAGGTTTAGCAGAACAGCAAGTTGATCTAAAATCCAGTATGATATCTGACCACTTTGCAGAGTATTTAGTATAGTTTTATGGTTCAACAAAAGGGAGGGGCTAGAAAAGATTATTATGGGAGGATAACCTTAGGTAGAAAAAAAAATGGGCAAAAATAAATTGCATAATGCGTTTAAATTACGCCTTTCAATAAAAAAAAAAAAAGAAAAACACTTATAAGCAAGAATATTCCAACTGACAATGATTAATTAAAATAAATTACATCCACCTCATTTATTAGAAGGTTTTTAATGAATGTACTTATAGTGAACATAATTTCACCATTTTGCAATACTGCTTATTACAGAGCAACACCAGAGGTCTAATAAACTGGGATTAGCTGGATAATTAGTTGGGCTGCCTAGGGTTTTTTTTGTGTGTGTGTCCGCTTTGTTTGCATGTGCTGATGGGGACAATAATACTTCCATACAAAGTGGGAACACTGACCCACAGCAGAGAAAGCTGAAAATGGGTCAGATCCCACATCAGGTCAGACGAGGCAGGGAGCAGAGGAAGGAACATTTAAACGTACAAATCTTTGGTATGCCTTCATTTAAGGAGCAGACTCAGAAAAGTGAATGTTAAAAAAAAGTGGAAAATATTATGAGAGGATTTTTGAAACATTTATGTTAATAATGAAGCAGAATTACTTAAGACTTGCTGTTTTGCTGTTAGATGTCATCTGTCTTTCCAATACTGACTAAAACAGACACATCATGAAAGCCAGTTTTTGCTGGGATGCTGTTTTTTTCCTTCAGTGTCATTTTCTGTTTGTCTTTTCCAAAGAGGTGAATCTTTGGACTAATTACTCCCCAGAACAGAAACATGTAATCTAAGAGGGCTGACTTGGACTGCCCTACACATAGACAAACTGCTGAGAGAACATGTGTGGATCTGGGGGTTGGTAACTTATACTTTGGCAGCTTCTTGCAAGAGAATTTCATTCCACCAAGCTGCTGATAATAACCTAACAGAGCAGCTCTTCACATATTTCCCAATAACAACACAAGACTGCAGTGTCAAAGCCACTACTGTAGCTCAGTTTATATGAACTATTCATTAAAAAGCTTACAAGTCAAGCTGCACTCTAAAATAAATAGTGAATAAAATCTTATCTTTAACCTTTGCCATCAGGGTTATTTATTTTAATTCCGAAATCTAACCTTTTTGATTTATACGTACTTGAAGGGCAAAACTCAAGTAAAAAAAATTGAAACTAGTTATAGAGATTAAATATAAAACTTAACACCCTCCATAAAATTCGTTAAACAAAAGGAGCCCTCTGACAACCGAACTGTTGTCTTGCTAACATAGCTTAGCCTCGAATAATGTAAATTAGCATTGTGCTTTTTTCACCCAGCTGGCAGGCTGTTAGTTAGGGAATTAAAAACAAAAAGAGCACCTGCTGAGCTCAGATAAGGCTTTGTTAGGAGTCGTGAGGGACGTGATATAGCAGCTACCCAGGAGGTGTAGCAACAGGCCGCTTCAGACTGGTAACTAGGCTACAGGCAGCATCATCAATGTCGGTACCTAAAGGACAACAGCTGCCCTGACAGCAGGTAGAGAGATCAATATGTGTAGCTACCTGACGTCTGCTTGTGCAAGTGTGAAAACTGCAGAAAACATTTGATTCGTTGTGAAATTTACACTGCAGTTCTCAGAGAGCTTTTCAGGAACGAACACCGCCAATAAGGGGTTATGTGACTGCACATCAAATGTAAACACTGGGAGTGATGACTGAGCTTTAAAGGTCACTAAGTCAGGATGTAAATCAACACTTTACAAAGATCTGCCTTTAGCCGAGGAAAAAAAAAAACAAACAGAGAGGATATAACATAACAGAACTGGGAAAGTATTTTCAGGATGTAAAGAAATGGCTGAAGATATATACGATAAAAAACAGCAACCCATTACAGCTGTATCTACAATTATTGATCGAGAAAGACTATAATCACTTCTTATATCTAAGAATTCCTTTAAAGTGACATGGTTGATATTTCTAATTAAATACATACACACCTGAAAGTCCAGTAATGCAACAATATTCTCATGTTTCAGTTCCTGCAGGAATCGAGCAGAAAACAAACATTGGTTTAAGGTTGTAGCTTAAACTATTCACAGAAACATGTTACCTAAAAAAAAAGCATATATATTCTCTAAACGTTATTTTAATCACACCATCAAAGTTTTGATTGGGATTTTATGTAATGTGCCAAAAAGGATAATTAGGAAATGGAAGGAAACAGTGCATTATTTTATTTTACTAATAATATTTTTAACCAAATGTGTTCCTTCTGAAAACGCTTGAGTCAGATTAGACACACTGTGACTGTAATATAGCTCTGGTGGTCTGTTCAGACTTGTTATCCAATAAAGATGCCCTGCTGGTTTTCCTCTATACAGGTTAGGGCTGAAAAAATTAATCGGATTAATCGTGAGTAATCACTAATTGAAAAAAAAAATAAAATTATTTAGTAATCGATTAATCATTAAATGGAGTATAGAGACTGTAAAACATGCCTTTAGCTGACAGAGCGACACATTTGGAGCAGTATTTGTACTAAAATTGTAAAAAAAAATATATAAACATTTTGCATTTAAGATTTAAAAAATGTTTTTATGTGTCAATATATGTCCAGAACTCCTCAAGTGGTAAAGTTTTAGTTCCACCTGGTTTAATTTAGTAAAAATCCTTCTTTAAGGAACATTTTGCTATTTAATCATTAATCAATTAATCAAAAAACTCACAGATTAATCCAATCGTGAAATAATCGTTATTTGCAGCCCTAATCCAGGTATTATTTAGGCACAACCTTTTTCCAATATGCAATAACATTTTAAAAGCTGTGCAATATTTCCCTTCGACTTGAAGGATATGAGTCTCTAGAACATAATTGAAACCGAACACACAAAATAAAAGTGTATGCATTCTTTGGAAAGGCAGTGTATTTTTAAGAAGGCCTGACATTTGATAATCCCAACTAAGACTGTCTTAGGCTTGCAGGAATAATGTTGACATGCGACCTAATTGTGTCCATGTGCAAAATTCCTCATTGTTGGTAAGTTTTCTAGCGATTATCCCAGTATCTCAGGCTCACCTTCAGTATTTTGATCTCTTTCCCAAGCAGCGTCTGAGATTTGGCCAAGTTTTTCTTGTTTATGCATTTCACTGCCACCTCCAGGTAAGGTTTCTGAAAGAAAAAGAAAAATCACAGTGGATTGTCTTTAGGTTAGGGGAGAAAATGCAGTGCAAACTCATCAGCTGACATTTCAGACAACCTATGTCTGTAGATATAAATAATCACAAGGATGCATTCAACTAAGAATGACATAGAAATCAAATATTTCTATGCAGCAAATAGATCTTTCAGTATTTACAGTCAGAAATGTAATATATAACATGAATCAGTGATTTATTCATATGCTGTTGGGGGTCTATTATAAACAATAGATGATGCATATCAATAAATTAAGCTGCTAAGTAAATTAACACGCAATGATTGATATGCATTAAGTTAGAGATAAGTACATGTTTCAACATGTCTGTTGCTGCCATTAATATAGAGCTTTCAATAGGAAACAATAGGAGTCTGCTGGCCTACAGGTGCTGGTCATAAAATTAGAATATCATGAAAAAGTAGATTGATTTCAGTAATTCCATTTAAAAAGTGAAACTTGTATATTATATTCATACATTACATACAAACTCATATATTTCAGATGTTTATTTTGTTTAATTTTGATGATTACAAATGACAACAAATGAAAATCTCAAATTCATCATATCAGAAAATTAGAATATTGTGAAAAGGTTCAAAATTGATGGCCCCTGGTGCCACACTCTAATCAGCTAATTAACTCAAACCACCTGCAAAAGCCTTTAAATGGTCTTTCAGTCTACTTCTATAGGCTACACAATCATGGGGAAGACTGCTGACTTGACAGTTGTCCAAAAGACGACCATCGACACCTTGCACAAGGAGGGCAAGACACAAAAGGTCATCGCTAAAGAGGCTGGCTGTTCACAGAGCTCAGTGTCCAAGCACATTAATAGAGAGGCGAAGGGAAGGAAAAGATGTGGTCGAAAAAAGTGTACAAGCAAGAGAGATAACCGCACCCTGGAGAGGATTGTGAAACAAAACCCATTCAAAAATGTGGGGGAGATTCACAAAGAGTGGACTGCAGCTGGAGTGAGTGCTTCAAGAACCACCACACACAGACGTATGAAAGACATGGGTTTCTGCTGTCGCATTCCTTGTGTCAAGCCACTCTTGAACCACAGACAGCGTCAGAAGCGTCTTGCCTGGGCTAAAGAGAAACAGGACTGGACTGCTGGTGAGTGGTCCAAAGTCATGTTCTCTGATGAAAGTAAATTTTGCATTTCCTTTGGAAATCAAGGTCCCAGAGTCTGGAGGAAAAGAAGAGAGGCACTTCATCCACGTTGCTTGAAGTCCAGTGTAAAGTTTCCACAGTCAGTGATGGTTTGGGGTGCCATGTCATCTGCTGGTGTTGGTCCATTGTGTTTTCTGAGGTCCAGGGTCAACGCAGCCACATACCAGGAAGTTTTAGAGCACTTCATGCTTCCTGCAGCTGACCAACTTTTTGGAGATGCAGATTTCATTTTCCAACAGGACTTGGCACCTGCACACAGTGCCAAAGCTACCAGTGCCTGGTGCCACAGACTGATCGACTCCATGCCACGCCCGCATTGCTGCAGTAATACAGGCCAAAGGAGGCCCAACTAAATACTGAGTGCTGTACATGCTCATACTTTTCATGTTCATACTTTTCAGTTGGCCAACATTTCTATAAATCCTTTGTTTTTATTGGTCTTCAGTAATATTCTAATTTTCTGATATGATGAATTTGAGATTTTCATTTGTTGTCATTTGTAATCATCAAAATTAAACAAAATAAACATCTGAAATATATGAGTTTGTATGTAATGTATGAATATAATATACAAGTTTCACTTTTTAAATGGAATTACTGAAATCAATCTACTTTTTCATGATATTCTAATTTTATGACCAGCACCTGTATATTTGAATCAGCAAACCTGTCCTGCAACATCTGCACATTTGCATCCTTATAAAAACAAAGACAGTCACAGAGGATTCTTTGCATTTAGGAAACGTTTTGAAGGTAGAGCGATGATAGAATAAAAATTGCGTTTTATGCGTTAGCTTGGTGCTTTTCAGGGAATATCCTGTGTTTTAGACCAGGCCTCTTAAGGCCGTACAATAACAACAAACCTCCCAGGTGGCCAACAACGCTAATAGTCTTTACATAATGGACTAAATGCATTTAACAATGTGTATATTTTTTATGTTGATTATAATTACTGCATCTTTATAAGAGTAAAAGGGAAATCACCTCTCGATGTCTGCCTTTGAAGACCACAGCAAAGGCGCCGTGTCCTATCAGGTCCTTCCGACTGAACTCAAATTTCCCCACAGTCTCCATGGAAAGTCCGATTTAGTCCAACTGTGACCTGGACAGATAACCGGGGAAGCTCGGGTGTCCCAGTCCTTCCTCCTCTGTCAAGTGGGGGCTGCAGCAGAGACGTTCAGCCCCTCTTTCGCTTGCCATAGACTGGCTTTCCAACAGCAAACTGTCCTCTTCTCTCATGTTCACACGGTTCCCAAAAGGAGTTCAGTCCCTAACAGAGTAGCATGACTGTTTCCATCACCGGTAAAGCGACCTAAACGAAGTTAGCAAACTTAAAACACGGAAAACCGACGACTGTAGCCTCTCCGCATCTGTCTTTGACGTTCCACCTTAAGAAGCAGTTCGCTGCGTTTTGTTTATATACAGAAGATCCAGACTTTTGTTGCTTTAGACTTTCCAACCGGAGAAAAGACGACAAAAAGACCCTAAAACAGGCTGGTAACAGTTGTTGTCTGCTGAATGCGATGGCAGACAAACGCAATATGTCGTAAAATAGCAGCTGACTTCGCAGGAAAGTCACAGCACCGATGCTCACAACAAAGCAGGATCTGCTTTCGATGAGGAATTGCGCATGCGCAGCGCAGTTACAGCTGAAGCTTGACGTCACTCATACGCTTTTTTTCCCCCCTTCTCGGCAGCCGTAGAAAAACAGCATCAACACATTCAACCTAGAAAATGTGTGCATTAATTAATAAGTTTCATCTTTATGGACATATACAAAAACTATGTAGTGAAATGTCAAAATGTCAGTTTTTTTTTACTAATAAAAGTTAACATGATGCAAGAAACTGTCTTGTTGCAGAATGAGTCTGTCTTTTATTTTAATTTAATTTTTTTAAGTTTTGTATGTTTGCATTGGTTGTAATATTACTCCCTGTTTATTTATTAATTAATTTTTTGTTGCCTTGCACAAGTTAAGTTGATGTCCTGTATATAACTGTTATTTTCTCTTTTTTATAAGAAAGAAAAGTGGAGATTCCTACTTGAAAATGTAAATTAATGTCTTCTGTTCAATAAAAAAGAAAATGTGTGCATGGGAAAATCTATGTAGTAGAGTTGTGATCACATCACAGCTGGTTATAATTAAAATGTTTATTTACTATATCTTTTATAATATATATAATATATTATATTATAGTATATAATATATTATATTGTAGTATTATAATATAATAATACTGGTCTTTTATAATATTTAAAAAACGTCACAGATTGCTAAAATTCTTATAAACATAAGCAAATTACGCTTAATTAATTTCTTTATTTGGAATAATAAAAAAATACAAATAAACACAGAGATAAGGAATCTGTATAGATCCATATTTAAGCATGGGATCAAAAAGTTTAGAATTTGCTTAACAGTTTATGTATTTAAATCAATGATTTTTTAATAATGACAATGAACATCTTTACGTACATAAAGGCCCTATAATTAGTTTTTTTTTTTCTCATTTGTAACCTACAATAGACTACATAAAACATTTCTGTCAATAATTAGCATTTATCTAAACCATCCCATCTGGAAGGTGACTTTAATTTTGAAGTCAACAAAATTGTGGCTGTGAAAAATACTATAAAAATCATATTTTCACAAAGGAGAAAATAAAACTCACTAAATGTTTGAAGCTAGGAGTATCACACAAAAAGTGAGCTTATCATATGTATGTGTTATCATCTAAGAAAAAAAGTGCTTAAATAATGTCAATCTGAGCTGAAAAGCCCAAGAAGTGGATTAGTGAAAAATTATGGATTTTATCATTTTAAATCTTAGTAAACAAAAAATTTGATTAATCGAATGTACCAAACATCGGTTAGAAATTAACCAAGATGCCAGATCATTCTAAACAATCAACATTTATCAGACGTCCGAGGTGCCACATTCACATACCGTGGAAATATCCAGCCATCACTGCATTTAGCAAAAAGGGAAAGTATTGTGTCACAGATTTAACTTTGCTTTGGTGTAAAATGTAAATGTATGTAATGTAAAGTGTAAAATTTACCCAGGACAGGTAAAAGAAAGTGTATTTAGTCCTGTGGTTTGACTAAACTTAACTGAAGCGATGAATAATGTCCATCATTAGATTTAGAAGTGAAAAGCAGATGCTTGCAAGCTTGAGAATACCGATCCAGCCGTGAAGCATGGAGATGGCAGCAGGATTTTGTGTGGGAATTTTGTAAATAATGGACTGGCGACTCTTCAAAAAATGGATTCCATGAAATTGGAAGGGAAAAATATAACACAGTCCAACAATTTTAACTATTCAGGCCTGGGTAGTTAATAAAGGTATTTTTTTATTGTTTGGTTATAATACATTTTAAGATTTTTTTTGTGCGTTTGCTCATTTTTTTTGTAAATAATTTTACAAAGAATTTTTTCACGTATCTGTTACAGCAGCTCTATATGTGGATTCTTGGATTCCAAGTCCCGTCTGACATTAAGTCTTGATCCGTCACTCACATGATCTTGCAGGAATCTGCTCTCCAGAACAGTTCTGGCTCTGGAATGCTGCTGTATTGGCTTTCATCTCACTTTGTTCTTACACCTTCCAGAACAAGTTCAGGACTTTGATTTGTAGAAATCTAATCAGCTTACTTTTACTCACTGAACATTTCTAAATGAGGGGTGCACAAAGTGTTGCCTGTGGAGTATTTGTATACATCGGAGTTCAATCCTCGTACAAAAATTTACAGATTTGACTCTTTTTTTAGGGACATTTTTATATATTCCTGAAATCAAAAGTTTTATGTTCTTTCTTTGCTTGTACTTTAATTAAAAAGTAAAGGCAGGACCATAAATATATGAAAAAAACTTTGCTTAGAAGCACATTTTTCTCTTCCCACAGCCAGCTTTTTTAACAAAAGAATGGCTCATACCCGACCTTGTTTCTGAGAAAAGAGAAAAACATATATAATAATTTTCCACTTCAAGTAAATAGAAAACATTCAGAATCTTCTTGTGTAATACTCTTTTTATAATGGGCTGGATTTTCAATGAATTAAAAACCCCTTTTTCAATCCGACTACTTTTCTTAGTTTTATGAAATTATTGTTTATTGTTAATGTTTTGTTTGTTGAGGAGGTAACAGTGAAATGATTCACTTTCAGTTTACTTTTGTGTTTTTAATAAATGAAAACTTGACAATTGTTGCTTCAGTTCAATAAAAAAGCTCAAGAAAACCTTTTCTATATTAATGGATAGTATAAGAAATGGGTTAATCTGAGATTTTTCTAATTCAGTTCAAATTAATCAATTTGTCTTGTTATATAGTTGTTTAGTTTGTAGCTTTATGACTCAGTATGTGTGGAGTTCATTCAAAGTCTAAACACTTCAGACACATTTAACGCATTGGAAAATTTCCTGATGTTATTTTTCTATCATTGACATTTGCTTTCATATTGAATTAGTTTAACATAAAGCATGATTAATTTTATAAGCTATTTTGTAACAGATCAATTGTTTTTGATCCATAAGTATCGCAAACCACATGGTTCCCTGATGTTTTTATATAGAATACTGCTCTTCCATTTGCTTTGCAGATTTTTTGTTGAAAGAAAACCAATGCATTTAAACTGTACACCAAATCTATGCACAATAACCAATTACACAACAATATAGTCTGTAAAAGTCTTCTGATGAATATTCAGCATATATTTCATATAACGACCATAAGAGGGCAGTGACGATATGCAAAAGACTTCAAACTTTTTCACATGCATACTCTTGCCTGAGATAATCCAGTAAATGTTTAAAATATAAATTATTTTATAATATTTCCTTTCATAATGCCTGTCTGTTGGCTAGTTTTGCAATGACAATATTAATTATTTAAATAATAGAAATATATATATAAAAAAATAAAATAAACTGGAAAAAGCCTGATCTTTGACTGTGGAATAAACTGTGAATAAATAAACCATTCGATCCATATCAGCTATTATGATGTCAAACTGCAGCAGTCAGACTGATTACTCTCAGCTAAAAGTAACAAATTTTTAAATGCGATTGCAGCTGGGTAAAGGGATGTAACAATGATAAGGTGCAGTCTGGTGATATAGAATGATAGATCTGCATAATAAACACATGATAATTCTGCTTTCTTCCCTGTGCTTGATATACCATGTCAGACAGTTTACCTGAGCAGGACAGTTGGTGTTTCTGCAGAAGGATGCACACCACACAACCTTACAGGTGTCTAACTCTGCAGGAGTTTGCTGTGATGTTGACTATTTTTGTTACTCTGTGGCTCCAACAGGATGATTGATTGGTTCTTCCTGGCCCACTTTAGCTTTCTGTCTGTGTCAGTCAGTGGAAGAGCCTTCAGGTGTTTGCTCTGGGTAAAGATGGAAATTCCTAGCAAGCCACGTCCCGAAGTATGCAAACACTGCATACAAATACTAAAGGCGGGTCTTGTTTATTTTCTGTGTGAAT
This sequence comes from Cyprinodon tularosa, assembly GCF_016077235.1. Lineage (NCBI taxonomy): Eukaryota > Metazoa > Chordata > Actinopteri > Cyprinodontiformes > Cyprinodontidae > Cyprinodon > Cyprinodon tularosa. The sequence continues at coordinate 142,899 of NW_024039725.1, read as the reverse complement.
AAAACATTTAGAGCCACTCATGGCAATAATTCTTATAAATAAATGACACAAAAAAGTCTTTTAAGATATTGATTAGCTTGAGCTATGCTGAGAATGAAAAAAATAATACAACATTGTTAAGATTTTCAGATGCAAAACCATAGATAAGACACATAAAAATAAACCCAACCCTATTAAAATGCTGGGTTATTAAGATGTAACAAAGGAGACTATGATCAATCCTTTTCCCACCTTCAACGTGTCATGTATCCCTATATTCAACACTATATAGGAAAATGTAGTAATGTTTTTAAAAAAAAATAAAATAAAAATAATACTTGATTATGTTTTTTAGTTTTAGCTTTAAGTTGTCTGTCAGTATGGCTCATCTTGATTTGGTAAAACTGTCTACTCTACATTGCAAAACTTCTTTAAACCAATCAGATTCATTCTCATGTCAATAGCCCCTTTCAGGTCAATCTGCAAAACTTCTGACAGTTTTACAGCTGATCTATGTCATAGCTATTCCAAAACTTCCATCGACCTTTCAGAGATTATGAGTTGAAACTGATTGGTATGTAAAGCTTTTTAGGATTCCATTAACCCTCAAAAAGGCAGAGTTATTTTGCTGCTTTACCTGGACACCCATACAGGAGCTGAGTTAACAATAAACAAAAGTCGGTTCTGTGTAAACCAAGCAGTTCCTCATACAGTAGCTTGTTAACTTGGACCATTATACTATGAATGCCCAACCCTATTGTGTCAGATAACTTTGTAACTGAAAACACAATCTGCATAAAGTGAACGTTTCACACAAAAAGATTAGCGGTAGAAAACTGCTCCAGGACTCTATGTTTGATAAGGACAATAATCATTTCTTTGCAAATAACCACCCACTGTAAATATTGTGATTCATTCCTACGACAGTTCCTTTCCTTAAACAGTGATGACATTTTTGTGAGTAAAGGCATTTCAAGTTGGTAGAAGTTTCCTTTGGTTTGGGCTCCTCTTGTAAGGGTCTCTGAGTTTTTTTCCTTTGTTTTGAGTGAGCTTCCTGTCACAGAGAGGATCTTTGCTGGTGGCTGGGTGACCCACGCTGCAGCACACCTGAGAACGCTTCTCAGTCTAGATGACTAGCGTGTATAAGGAGGTAACCGTCTCTCCTCGGATGATGGATGATTAGCCCTGATGGTATTCCAGCCGTCAGGGGACTCTGTTAAAGCTACAGTGTGTAACTTTTAGCGACATCTAGCGGTCAGACTGCAGACTGCAGCAACATGAACATCTCCCCCCCTCCGCTTCTCCCCCCCAACAGTACGGCCAGCGTTACGGGACAAAATGTCTTCCACGACGTCCTCATCACCTACCTTCTCAAGTGATGAGGTTTGTTTACATAGATAATTTTACAGATAGTATTTCATTAGTCTGTGTAGGGTGTAGATTTCATGTAGACTTAAGATAATAAATATACCCGTTATTTTTTCTACATCGTTGTGACGTTTTGGCGATCTCGCAATCGCTAGTTTGTTGGCTCTGCGCTGCCGTAGCGCAAAGATGTCTGCCTCCATGGCTGCGAGACCAGCTCCTATGTAATTAAAAATAACGAATTCTAAGGCAACGCAAATATTAAGGTTAAGAGGCTGAGCTCGTAGATGATGATAAATAACATAGTTATGTATAATATATTACATTTCTGACTGTATATCCCTGTAATTATTACACACTGTAGCTTTAATGTTCCAGACAACCTGTGAAACCCAGCTTGTCTCTGATCTTCATGGAAAAGGTTTAACCTGTGTGCAGCAGTTCTGTCTTCATCACCTGCCTGCCCACTCTCCAGCACTCCGTCTCTTGCAAGTATCAACACTATCGGATCTCACGTGCATTCTCCTCGACTTCTGAAGTACAGTCTGCAAAGGCCCATGAATCAAACCCCTACAGATCCATGTAACCTCCCCTTTATTTCTCACATAAGCAAATCAGTCAGTCATCAGTTGTCATCAACCAACTCCTTCCTGATCAGTCTGCTTTATCCCCTCAGACCAACCACGAAGTTCAGCTGACTTCCTGCAGTTCTTCCGGATAACTGTTGCTTTTTTGCTGGTTCTCTGCGTGATTCTGCATGTGGGTCGAAAAACTACAAGCCAACATAATGCCTCATGGCTAGCTATTAGCTTTATCCTCCTAAATGTATGCAAGTAGAAAAAAAGAAAAGAAAAAAAAATTAAGATTTAGCAAGTGCATGTAATGTATCATAAGTTATATGCAGAACCTCTCTACACTATCCCTCTAAGCTCTGCTCACTGACCGTGCATCAGGGGCCATAATTCAAAATGTCCTAAAGAAGCTGCTGCAGAGGGGGACAAAGTTCCAACATTGTTACACCTCAAAGGCATTCAGATCAGTATCTGAAATTTCATTTTTTTTCTCATATTTTAAAGTTTCTGTGTCTAGTTCAAAGGGAATGGCTTATATGGTGCAAAGCTTTTCTAATATGCAGAGTAGGCCTATTAATGTCAAGATGGTAAGAGAGTACTAGCTTCCTGTCTTCGTTATGGCTTTTTTTGTAGGTTTTTATTTTCTGTAGGTTCGCTTTTATGATAAAGTCATATAGAATCCAACCAACCTTTCACTGAAGGAGGTTCTAACAGCTACCTGTCCCTTGGGTGCCCTTATTTTTTCTAAACGTTCGAGAAGTCTTTGCAAAATGGATAGACATGGGTAAATATGCCATGCACTGTTTTTGTTTGTCGATGTACTTAGTTTTAAAGCTTGGAACGAAGGATATTTTAATTATGTGCTGATAGGGAAATCCTTACAACACAAAGCTTGAGCTTTTTTATTAACCTTGCAGCATTATCCTTTGCAAACAAACAAAACTATTTCAAACTATTCTGATTGCACTAATTATGGAATAGAGGAACACCTGCTAACTTTAATCTGTAAACTAGTTCCTTTCCTGTTTCTAAAGCCCCTCCAGGTGCCCATCTTGTGCCTTTTACTGCCCTATCAGTTTATGATAAGCTTTATTGCCCTCACTGCTTGCCAAAGGGTGACTGCCTTCTGCAGTTCTCCCTTCCAGTAATCACTGTTGGCTTTTGTGATGCAGTGCCTCACTCATCTCTTCAGCCTTTCCTACAGACAGATGGCTAGTAATCTGGCCAAGAAGGTCAAACCCTCTTCAAACCTACCTCTGTATTGCTATGCACGTACAAGATTTTATCAGCATAACACTTTTGTCTGCACAACGCACCGCAACACTTAACCTTGTAATTCCTGCCAATAGGTCATGCCAGATAATTAAACCAAGAATCTCGGGGAAATTTAATACTCTCTACTAGAACCAGGGGAGACTTACACCTGGGGGAGGCATTCTGTGTTCATAAACTGGATATGAAACCTTTATATGGTGATAAGTAGCTCGCTTTTCAGGTGAAACAAACTTTGTTATAGGATTTTTTTTTTCTTTTTGCTTCTTAGGCAATTTAATTCTGGATGAGCACCAACGCCTCTGACAAATAAAGGCTGCATTCTGTTTCGCTGGACTAATTTAAGGTTGCTAGTGTTGTGTATGGTGGCTCACTGAAATTGGTCCCCATTGACTCTGCCCCCATTTTATCTCAGTTCAATTAAAATGGTCAGAGGGTTTCAAACTGCTCATTACTTGATTTAAAATGCCACAGTGTCCAGCAGAAAAGCCCATCCTTTCTTGTTTTTTTTAAAGCACTACTTTGCACACTCTTGGTTCATTAAGGTGAGGACTCCCGTGTCAATCCCTCCATCACTCCGTACATCCACAGTGGAGGAGAAACCTCTGCTCAAACTCTGGGCTGAGTCCTGGCATATCCTCTGGCTTTTTGTGTGGGCAGGAATTGAATCCAATATGACCTTTATTGGAATGTGACAGCTCAGGCTGCCAGAGCTTGACAAGTCTGCAGAGTCTTCCATCAATGGCACAACAAAAATGGAAGAAGAAGAAACAAAGCTAAGCTTTCTGACATCTCATCTCCACTGAGTGCTGCCGCACACATATACTCAGTCCATGGGTCAGTCTTTTTCTTCACACACTTTCAGAAATTCATTTTTTCTTTGCATTATTTCTCATAGTCTGGGAGTTGGGCTCTGTTTGCCCAAAGCCATGTACTTGAGACAGAAACTGGGATTGAGCGCCTGTCATATGAGCTCATTTTTAGACATTTTTGCAAGAAAACAGATAATCCACAGTGTGTGCCTAGCTCCAGTTGCTACAAAACCATAAAAGTTTTCCTATCTGCTTGTCTCACAAATTTTATCATATAACTGTAAAGCATATTTCATCCCCATTAATGAACCATTTGGTATTTATGTGCTAAACCATTGCGCATTTGTTTTTTTTTGTTTTTTTTAGGAGCAAAGGGTTTTGATTAACAATGCTGACCTCCGGATCAGTTTCCACCCTAAGCAATTCATACCCCTCTTTTTGGACCCACCTTCCATTTAATACATGTAGCCTATTTAAACAATGGCATATGAATTTATGATTTATTGTATTTAAATATCTGTATAGATTTTTCAAGTAAATTGTCATAAACCCAAATCTCAAATGTTTTGTCTCTCTTCACAACATATCTATAAGCTTGGCTTTTATTGCAACTAAGTGAACTCGCTTTCTTTCCTCCTCTTGGCCTGATAACTGGCTCAGAGATAATTTGCTTTAGTGTACTTGTTTTCCAAACAGTGCCACCTATAGGGCCAGTCTACCATTACCTTCTCTAAGACTGAAAGTATTAGTAGATAGGTTCCTCCATGTACTTTTTGTGTTTTTTCCTGGTTAGAATTGAGTTGTTCTTCTCCACTGTCACCACATGCATGCTTGGTGTGAAGGATTGCTGCAAAGTCAATGGCATGATGTAATCTACTGTGTTTCCTTAGATAGAACACTTTCAGTCAGTCTATTTATATGATTTGTTTCTGTGAAGAGCTTTGAGATGGCATGTGCATAGGAGCTATATTGAAATGAATTGAAATAACTTCTGGCCTGTTTCCTCGAATAAAGTATGAACGATTATGATCTCTGCTCTACAATGTAATGTGACCTAACTTTTAATTTAAAGTGACATTTTGTGTTGAAGTCAAACATCTTCAGGGGTTGACTATATTTAGGATCTGGAAATTGCTTGAAAATATTTGTGGTTGAGTTAAAAAAAATCCAATTCTTGGTATGACTTGAGTGAGATCAGCAAAAGGTGACAGGATGTAAACAATCAAAAGTACAGGGGTAGGTAGTAGTGAATGGGTGAAATGTTCAGCACTGGTAATGAAGATGCCGATCGTCTTTCATCTTGGTGTTTCTCTCTCATGAGGGTGGAGATATACCCTGTCACAATGCAGAACTAACCAGTTCAGAGAGTCATCCATACAATTGGAAATAGTATTTTTTTTAATTTTATTTGTGTACCGGTAACTGCTCTTACCTTTAAAGAAAGTCTGTTTAGGGGGTTTCCCAATGTTTACTTATTCGCTGTAAAAAAAAAATGACGCCTTGGGTACCAACTTTGCCACAGCCTCATCACCTCTGACATTGATTACTGCAATTATCTTTTTTTTTTGTCTTCCCCCAGAAATCTCTTTATAAACTTCAGCTGGTCAAGAATTCAGCAGCTTGTTATTTACCAAAACCTCTTTCCACCAAATCCCCCCAGTCCTAAAGGAGCTTCACTGGCTTCTCAGACCTCCTTCAGATTGGTTCCCGCTCCCTTACCCTTAGATCTTCCTCTTCCATCCACCTTGTTGAGCTTCCTGCCTGAATGGTCAACATGGGGGAACAGACCTTTTCTCCTGCTCTGCTACCAACCTCTGGAATTTCCTCCCACCTGATATTTGCTATATTGAAACTTTATATCTGTTTCAAAACTGCATACCTGCACTGACTGTCTCCACTGGTTTTAATATAGAGTATATGGTCTGATACTGTGTTTTGTTGATTGTTTGTTGTTCAGTGTCTTTGGGTGTCCTGAAAGGCACTTAAATAAAATGTGTTATTATTATTTAGTTAAATAAAGAAACTATCCGTCTTCAATATTAGTTATCACAAAAAACACAAATATGACTTCTTAATAGTTCAATTGCCATTTTTTAAAAGAGATTTTAAGTAACACATTTTCTCCAACGACTGCGGTTCTAATCCTTGTCTATGCTAGTCTACTAGCTCTGCTTTAGACGGAACAATGCCCTTGGCAGGGAGCCATATAGTCCATAACAAACACATCCATTAAAAAAATGCACTCTAACATTCCCTATCAAACTCAGTTTCTTCATTTTGCATTGTTTGGTTTTAAATTTTTTATATGAAATCCCACTACCATGGAACGAATTTCATTTTGGAGTAATTTATGGGACCTGAAATGACAGTAATAATGTCTGAAAATTTAAGAGGAAAAACATCCCTAGGGAAGCTGTTAGAATCCTCTCCTAAAAACTTGGGGCAACCCTTCGGGAAAAATATGGTCTTAAATTATGACTAAGCTGTTTGAGTGTCATATTTCAGTTTTTCACTTCCAATAAATAGCAACATATTCAGAAATCCAATTATTCTTTTCATCTGTGAACAACTGTAGAATGATAAGCAACATGAATAACATGAGTTATGTGGAAGAATTTGACACTGGAAAAAATTCTATGTTTTAATAATATTCTTTAGAGTAAACAAAGTAGGTGAAAAAAAAATATTGAGATGATAAAAAGGAAGTTGCCTCAGCCTCAGTGCAGGTAACTCCAAAGACTGGGAATTTCTGTGAATGATTCAATTTGTTGGGTTTGATCAGTACAATTATATATATATATATATATATATATATATATATATATATATATATATATATATATATATATTTATTTATTTATTTTTTGTGTGTTTTTCTTCAATCTTGATAGAAACAAACAGCCTTATAGTGCTCACATTACCTGCACTACCATCTCAAATGTGGCATCCAGCTCAGACCGGATCAGCTGGACAAACTGATGAAGAGTGACCTGATGTCGTTTTCGCTTCAGGGAGTTTGTGCTCTCCTGGTGGCCACCGGGACACACCAGTTAATTAACACCACTCCAGAGTGTCAAGAAGAGGGAAAAACGCTCTCAATGCTGTCACACTGGCCTGCAAGTTGTGTCAGAAGAAATATGTACTAAGAATACCAATTAAGTTAATTTATAATACATGAATGGATGATTATTTTTGTTAGCACTTTTTTTAAAGTTGCAAAGTTATTTTTTTGATAAAAATAAAGACAGATTAAATAAAGCTGTAATCTTAATCTTAATGGATAGATGGGTGGATTAGCTAACAAATGATCAGAGTAATGGACATTTGGTTTGATATATGGATAAATGGTTGACTGATGGAAGAATGAATAGCAGTTGGATGAATAGATAACTTGATAGATTCCTCAATGGATGGATGAATGGATAGACGGTCAATGTATGGTTGTAGCTAATGGCACTGTCACACCTTGATGATCTAGCCAGCGTATGACACAATTTTAGAAGATTCTGAGACTTTCTATGTTTTTTCAGTTTTCAAGTTTTTTTACTTTTCAGGTGCCAGTGTCCTTGAAAAGCACAAGAAGATTTCTCTAAACTGCTGTCGTGGTATTAACTTAGCTGCTGTTTACCATCTAGCAAAAAAAAAAAGAAAAAGAAAGAAAGGAGGTTTGCAGTTGCAGCAGATTCAGCGTCATGTCTGCTAGGACTTTGTTTGTCGTGAACGTGGGTGTGAACCAGGAGGAGTATTGACGGTTTCCTCCTGTGAACCCCCTCTTAAACCTAAAAACGCTGCCAATACGGCATTATACAGTAGCAGTAAGTTAGAAACATGTTCAGCTGTTGCCTGGAACACATCAGACCCGTTGATATGTGTTGGAGATACGTTCTTGACAAGTGACGCATAAGTTATGCATTAGTTACTCATAGGTTTTGGATAGGCAAGACACCAGGACTGTTGAGTGACTTACAACAATTAAATGATCACATAACTTACCTGTAACTTATGGCCCACATATGGCATACGCTGACATCCATCCATTATCCGTCATATCTATCCCAAGCAGGGTCGCGAGGGGTGCTGGTGCCCGTCTCCAGCTGTCCACGGGTGAGAGGCGGGGTCCACCCTGGGCAGGTCGCCAGTCCATAACAGGCCAAAACACTGACATACATCAAGAAATTTTGAGCATACTCAATATTACTTGATGCATTTGCTGTATGTCGACATGCTTCAGTGTGCTCATAACTTATACAAAAACTTACCCATAACTTATCTAACATACGTCACAGTTTTTGCCACATTCTTCATACATCTAAATATGCTGGCTAGTGCTGAACAGCGCCTTTAGATACAGTATGTTGCAGCCTATAATATGATGTGGAAAGAGAGTATTTCAAGTAACTCTGGTATGATGGCTCACAACCTTGATAAAGGTGAGAAGGGAAAATCTGTTTGTAGAATTCACCATGTTTTCATTGAAAGGAAATTCCCAAATGAGAAAAAAAGAATTCCAAAAGGACCTACAACACATCCATGTGAATATGAAGAAGATATATTACCTGAAAATATGTATCTTTTCGCAATTGTTTCCTCAATATTGCCACTGTGATAGCTTGAATAGTGCAGAAATGTTCTTTAGTATGTTTAATTATATGGTTAAATGAGGGAGCTGCCTACGCTTCCTAAGGAGCCACATTATGTTTTTTTTTAACACAAGCATTAAGGCCCAAAATAACGACAGTAACATTTTCTGCCAGAGTGATTGTGTGTGGTGATTATCATAATACGTTTGCAATATTCATGAACAGACTCATAATTACAAAATAAAAGTAAGAAGAAAACATTCTTAAGAGCTCCACAGAGATGGACATCAACTCCCGGTGGATGTCTACAAGCTGTTCTATTACCTTCATCTGTCTTCAAGCATGGGTTGTTTTTCAATGGCACTAAATAATTACACACTCAGACACAAGACAGGGTACTCAAGTAATCTCTCTCACTTCACCGTAATTAGCCAGGAAAACCAGTGGAGTCTTTATTTTTTTTTTCTACAAAAATATTTTACATTAGAAAACACAGCTTCAAATATACACATTCCACCTGCTTTGGAGTAACCATGGAACATTGCGACTCAAATATATCTGTCTATATTTAAACTTGTAGGTAAATATATCAGCAACAATAATAAATCTGCTGCCTTTGTGAGGTCTGCAGTGGATGTCATCAAATTGAGCTTCAGCAGGTGTCAGAAAATGCTCCATGAGCTGTTGTCTCATCAAAGCCATGGCTCACAATATATATTTATATCTAATACAAAAAAATACAGCAAACCAATACTACTGTAGCTCTGGTTAATGGCGGGGAATGCTTAAGGTGTGAATGCAGCACTGTGTGGGCATCACCTCGATGTGAAAAGGGAGTGCAGGAAAAGGACTGAAAGCAAGGATAACGTCGATTACGCAACAGCAGGAATCTTGGCTTTGAATGTTCTGTCCAACATTCATTTGTCGTTTTCTCCAACAGTCTCTAATGTTCGCTTGTCTTCCCCGCGAATGTGCATCTTGCTGTTGACAACCAGCACGCCACTCATGTGTCTTCTTCACGTCAAGCTCCCACAGAGCCATTGATCTGTAAACCTAAGCATCTATCTGCAATACATCCCAAGGTACATTACACCTGTCTGCACAGACGGGTGCTGCAGTGACAGTCACCTGTCGAAGACTGACACCTCAGGGTATCATTCCTCCCTCTGGTTAGAGTCTATATTTGGCTTAATAGCAATCGTTCCCTCTGGGATTGGTTGATCTGAATATCAACGGCGGTCATTCAGTGCTAAATATATACCCCCCCCTCCAAAAACGTTTGTTTCCATTAATTTCATGTATTTTATTGGGATTTTGTATTATAGACCAACACAGACCAGCAAATAATAGGCAAGGGAATGGAAAATGATATGTTTTACCAACACAAATTGGAAAAACATTTTGTTTTTACTCTGATACCTCTAAAAAAAAAAAAAAAAAATCTGCCTTCAAAAAACTATTACCTACAGAATGCTTATCTTTGAAAAATTCTTATGAATATGGAAAGATTATGGCTCTGCTGCAAACTTAAAAAAAAGGGCAAACTACATCTACTACTAAGGCTGACCAACCAAAAGCTGCAGTGATTAAAACTTTAAATGGGGGAAGGAAGAAAGGAAGGAAGGAACCAAAGAAAGAAAGAACAAAAGAAAGAATGAAATAATGAAAGACCAAAAAAACTAAGGTAAGTAGGAAAGAACAAAAGAAAGAAAGACTGCATGCAAAGCTCAATTTAGGGTGGAGCACTAGCCCTGCACATCATTTATAAAACATCCACCCCATGAGGAAAGGCATGGGCAGCATCCTGCTCTGGGGAAGCATTTCTTCTGCACTGACAGGGGAGCTGGGCAGAGTTGACAAGATGATGAATAGAGCTAAATACAATTCAGTTCTTAAAAAAAAAACCTGTTAAAAGGTGCAAAAGAGTTTAGAATGCAGCAGATGTTCCCCTTAAAGCAGAACGACCTTAAACTTCCATCCAGAGCCTTAATAGAGTGGTTTTAATTAAAGTATATTGTAAGAATGATTTTGTCAAAACAGGGACCTAAATCAAATTTAGAATATATGGGAAGACTGAAGCTTCACAGCCAATCTATGGACATAGATTAAATTATCCAGATCTCCAACGTTAATAGACAGCTTTTACTAAATATTTGCAGCTCTAATTTTGCAGAAAAAGTCGATTAGACAAAGTATTCCATCCATCCACCCATTTTCTGACACGCTTCATCCCAAGTGGGGTGCTGGTGTCTATCTCCAGCTGCCTGCAGGTGAGAGGCGGGGTAAACCCTGGACAGGTCGCCAGTCCATCGCAGGGTAACACTAAACAAAGTATTTTTAAAATAAAATTAAAATAAATAAATATTATTCACCACTTAGTGTTTGTCTATGAGAGAAAATCCCAATGAAACACACGCAGGTTAGTCTCAGTAACCTGACAGAATATGCAAAGGTTCAACATGTGGCATCCCAGTGGACTGGAAAACATCTGGACACTGACAGCCCAGGTTGGATATAGCTTTACTCAAATCTTTAAGAAAGTACAGCTCCTTCAGTGTTTTGAATAATACATTGTGGCTACATAGAGACTACTGTTTTCTTGAACAAGAAGGAAAAATTTCAAAAGCTGTGTGTAATGTGTAACTGTTATTCTTTTTTTATTATAGCTATAGATTCAGCTTCTATTTTTTATTTTTGGTATATTTCTCAAATTGTTTTTATATTACATTTTTTGCCATAATTTCTTTGATGGTCTTCTGGGATGTTAATCTGAACAGTAAGCATGGGCCAGTATGGAATTACACTAACCTTTAAATTAGATTTTTTTGTATGGGATAAAAAAAAAATGCACAATTTAATTTATTATATTCATTTAAAAGAGAACAAAGTTATTTCTACTGCTGCTAAAATAATATGCTTGCAATGCATCATAATGAATTTATTTTCTGACACTTTAATGGAATGGCTCAATGGCGTAAATATCGGTAAGCAGAGACCGCAGTTGCTTACAGGCCCATGAACTCTTAGGGGTCCCATCACTGACACCTGGTGGGCCCCCTACACAATTGTAGACTAAGACATCTCTTTGCAGATGTAATGGTGCAAAACATTCCTCTTAAACCCACCTGATACTGAAGTGACTGACCGCACCGGACCGTATTTATACCGCATCACCTGCCAGATTTCAACATGATGGTGAGCCGTTTAAACACGACACCAATAGCAAAGCAGACAGCGGTACTTTTAATTACTATGTTAATAACTGTGTATAGCTCATTAGACGGTTGGTAAAAAATACACTCTATATGTTTCAAACCGCAATAAAGATCTTAAAAAAACCATGTTCGATAAGCATCTCCTTGAAATTAGTTTTTGGAACTTGGGACTGATAACCAATAGTTCCATTCAGGGTGCACGGCCACTATTTTTCCGTTTGTGATGTGTGATCATATACTACTGAGAATTGCATAATTGAATCTTCTTGGCTGATTTATGGAACTGTTTCCATATCCTGAACCTTTATCATTTGTTGTACTTCATATGGGGTCCACCCAGATAATGTTGCTTACGGGCCTATTGTTGTGTCGTTACGCCACTGGATGGGCTTAAACAAAAATCTAGATGAATAAAATCAACACCAGAATAATAAGCATTGGGTAATTAAATAAAAGAATAGATATTATTTTCTCAGATATCTTGCTACTTAACAAGCCTATTTCTAAGCTTGCTATATTTGCCAACTGCTGTTCTAAAGCAGCAGCAGTTGAGGACTGCACAGTTGTGACTGAAAGCCCTAATGTGAATTTGCAATATCCTATTCCTTTTTCTGGAATTGAGAAGGTAAGAGAGACACTTTGCCAATGACACAAGACAATTTATATTTGAAATAATAAAAACAATTGCATTGTCTTATTTCAAGTGCATGTTATCTAATTACCTTATTTTAGTAGGATATATACTCATTCCATTGGCAAAACATCTTATTTACCTACTGTAATTAGGGGCAAATACACTTAATTTAAGAAAATTATACTTATTTCTAGATTGTTCTAGCGGAGATTTTATGATCTTGTTAGCATACCAAGGTTTGTTTACTTTATGAACTAGTTTTTCAGCTGTGGATAAGGAAACTTTTACCAATAAACTCACTGATATTCACCTGTGAACATGTAACCTATGCTATCCTATCCTTGTAAACTGTATGGGGAGTACAATGTACAATGAAAAGTGATTGTGACACTAACTTTTATATAATATAGTGGTAACTGGCCCATGCCTACCATTGAAAGAAAACAGCAAAGCAGACCCAGACATCACCGGAGGTAAATCAGAAGAATATTGTTGTTTTAAAGAAGGATTTCATTCTAATTTTAACTGCAATAAACTTGCTGAGCACCAAACAAAAGACAGCAAGCAAATCACCCACTGAGTTAGAATTACAGTTTTATGTTCTGGGGACAATAAATTACCATAATTCTTCTTTATAAAAGAAGCTTTGGTAAGAAGCTGTACTTTCCAAACCTTTGTGTCAGTTTTGATGTGAATATTCTCAACTTCATGCAGTTTGACCCTCCAGCCTTTTATTTGTATAACTGCATTCTTTAGATGAGTCGCCGTTAAAATCTGTAATGATAAAACTACCTCTATGGGAACATTCCTCTCTATTTAGCCCTCTCAGCATGGATGAAGCCATGAGTAAATATAACTTATATTTGTGTGCAACTTAGCTTCTGAAACACCAAACTCTGTCATTGTCAGTTGACAGATAATTGTTTGTAGAATGACTACTGCAAGGCTCTTTAAGTGGCCAGAAGATGGCATATGAAATAAATAACCCCCAAGAATAAACAGAAAAAGAGAACAAAACAAACTAAATAAACTGTATTTATATGATGAAATCCTTCCAATATGTTTGTTTTTTTGCTGAGCATCCACTAATTAGTCTCTCTCTTGAACTGAAGACAAGGCCTCAATCCTGTGCTTCAGCATCATAGGAGTTCAGAGAGCCAGGTCAGTGAAAGCGTCCAAAGAGGTGGCAAAAGCCAAAGTGGAGATGGGGATAAGTGGATGGCTGAAGGCGAGGCGGTGTCAGAGGTGCAGGAGCACACCTCGTATCCGTTCTCTGCATGGTCCGGGTGGCGGTGCACGTTGACCCTCGTCTCTGTGCTTTTGGCTTCCGTGTCTGGAGAGTCCGACTGCATCTCGGTGCAGAGCAGCCAATCCTTCGCAATCAGGCGGGGGTATCCTGCCTCCACCTCCATGTCACTGCCTGGCACTCGCCAGTACTCCTTTCCCTTGAAAAAATAGGAGGATCCTATAAACAGAGATTGAGAGAGAAAACATGGTTGGCTTAGGGTTTAATTTGAGAAAGTAAAAAAAACTTAAGAGAACATAAAAAAAAGAAATCATGAACTTTAAAAAGCACTCTTTTGTCATATCACATCACAAGCATCAATGCATCTAAAAAGGTTTCATTCAATCTCTGTCTACGTGCAAAGCTGACAGAAACATACTCTAAAGGACTTTTACGTGTAATTGCAGCGAAGTCAATGTGGTTGAATAAAAGCCTAGAACACTCTTTAGATTTCTATTTGCAAAAATATTAGATAAAACAAAAACTAAATATCAATTTCATGCCTTTTATGCACTTTGTTTTTTTTCCTCTATGAGAAATTTGTTTTTTCCTCAGGGACTTATGAAAACTTACAGTTTGCAGAGAAGGAGCAAAGCTACTGTTTCCACATTAAAACTTCTGCACACGTAGATGCATTAGTTGGAGTTTTAGAGTGATGTCATTAAAGAGATTTTCAGAAAGGTGAGGAGAACAAAATGACCCCAAAATGAGAGTTTACAAGGAGACCAACACAAAGAGCTGATTTTGTGTCTAGAACTGCAAAAAAAGAAAAATCACAAAAGTAATGAGAGGAAAATGATCATTATCCCAAAAAGGAAATGCGCTAGTTAGCTCAGTGTCCATAATGAGCTATTAGCATGAGCGAGCTGGTCAGAGACCTGGGTTTTTAGAAAGGCTTGGAGAGTTTGGACTAAATCTGCAGGAATGAATTCCCATTTTTCTTTAAGACTGCTCACAATAGTGCGATGTGTGTGGCCGTGAGTGTGTGTTTAGGGATGTCTAATGAATACTGCTAATGAAGTCAGTCTCTGTATGGCATGTGTTTAGAATTCCAAGGAGGATGACAGCTGAAAGAGGTGCAGACTAATTACTCTGAGCTGAAAATGTACACCTTTGTTATGCTTATAATTACCCAAATAAGCAGTTTTTCCTCATAGTGTTCAGTTGATCAATAACCTTAACCCAGATTTGTAGAGAATGGGGCTCGGCAGGGTTGCAGCTGCAATCTTAAGTCATGTTTGATTTTGTTTATTTTATTTTATAACATCCAGCTGGACCAAACCAATGCTTTTCAGTTCATACAGATAATATTCCAAAGGAAACTACTGTAGGGTGATTTTTCTTTCTCTACCAAAGCGATGCAGACTTTAAGTAAATCTTCCATAGTTCATATTTTTGTGTACTTTATACCTATATTGTTGACACATAACATAAAAATTCAAAATACATTTAATTATTCCTACACTTTTATATCAAATTTGCTTTTCCAGCTTCAAATTGGATAAGTTTATGTCCTTTTATTTGCTTTTTATGTTAGCATCCAAGATTCATATCAGAATTTTTGACAAAAAAATACTGCACTGGTCAGAGTTTAAATATGTATGTTCAGAAATCAGAGAACTGATGGAGAGAGCGATGGACAGAAGCGTGGGCAAATACAGCTTTTTTTACACAGCATTAAAAGCACAAAGATTTCTTTTAGCATCAAGCAGAACTATAAATATTTCAGTTCTTTACTTTTCTGACCCTCCTGTTTGTTTAACATAATAGATTTTGACAGCCCTCTAAAAGGCTCCTGCAGAACTTGCTGACATCCTCTGGAGGAAATAAAATAATTTGAAAAAGCGGATTTAAAACATGCAGAAGTGGAGCGAATAAGGTAGGTAGCAGATCACTGAACTAAGAGTTGCTGCAGCAAGCAAAGTGTGATGAAGCATTTGGAGAGTTTCTTAAAGCTAGTACTGATAATACTGATGTTCATTAAATTACTTGATTCTTAAAGTCTAATGATCTGGATAAACTAAAATAATAAAGAACTCCTCTCAGTGAAACTCTGCAAATACAGCAGAGAGACTTCTGATGGCTGGTTTTCAAACCCCTAAATCAGACAAAAAACAACAATGCATCTATTAATGTTTACTGCAGATAAAAATATAATGTCAAAAGCGGACTATCATAAAGCTCTATTAAACACACTGATGGGGTTGCAGCTGAAAAGCATCCTAAGCCTAGCTAACATAGGAAAAAAAACAGATCAGCATGTCCCTTCTGACAAAAAAAAACAGGTTTGTCAATGCTTTGTCAATGCGTCTCTATTGCATGAATTATAACGTAACTACTTAAGTGATAAACTTTTTTATCTCAAGCCGCTTCAGAAATCAATCAAAATTTTTCGATTTAAGCTAATCATTAAGTCACATTCAGATCCCATTATATAGTCCAGTTTATTTCCTTTCCATTACATTTTCCTTTCTTCTAGATGTTTAATCTCATATTGAAAACAGAATTGTTTTCTTTATAAGAGAAAAGACAAAAAACGTCACATGTACAGACTTTGCCCTGGTAACACTCTCATTACCTCCTTTAGCTACTTGTCCTCTTATCAGTATAAAGGGAAAAGAGGATGGTGAGATGAAGGTTATAAGTAGGAGACCATTTACCAAGAGCTTAACCAACAGATAAGCTCATTTAGAAGAAAAAAAAGAAGCCTCCTTTAGATGAATCAACAGGTTCCGCTTCAAATATTAATTTCGGGGCTACAATGAAAAAAAAAAAAGCAAGAACCTTTTGTGGAAATTTTTGGAACCCCTGCATGTCAGACACAGAAAACAGTAAATTCTTAAAATCAAGAAATCTGTGTATTACACCGTCAGTTATAATAACACCTTTTTTTTTTATTTTATATTCTGGGTTTTGATAAAATTACTTCAAAATCAACTTGCCTCACCTGGCTTACAATGTGCTGCTTTTTATTAAATGGAAAAATGCAAACGCTACAGTCCCTGCAGAGAGCATTGCTTAGGAAATCTGTTAACCACGTGTGCCTCAGTGAAGAAAAGATCACAAAAGGCTGAGTTATGTTCGAAAGGGGCCATCAGGGATTAGTGATGACCTTTCTGAACAACTGTCGAGCACTTTGTCAGTAAACTATGAACCGGTTTGTGGTATTTAGAAGTAAACAAAACAGCTGCCATCCATCTGGCTCCCAGACTCCTTCCATGATAGATTTTCATAAACTTCACAGAAAAAGAATCCTCTTGAGGGACCTGATTAATCGTAAACAAACAGAAGGAAGCACCTATGATAATGAAATGTTTTTCATGCTCAGCAGCTTGGTGACAACATATAGGTGCAGAAAATAATGGAGTGTTAACTGTGGCCAACCACAAGCTGTAAAACTACAACCTGCAGAGTGAGAGGGGAGGCTAATCATGCACCAAACGTTTTTATGAATCAATGCATCTTGTAAGTTGGAAAATCTTAGAAAAGTAGCAAAAGTCTGAATGCAGCAAAGTTGGAACAAAACAAAATCTAATTTAAAAACCATAGCAAACAGTGACTATTTTGGTTTTTAATCATTGCAATAACTGATGTAGAGAACAAATAGTAGTTTTATACATTTTACTTAATTCCTTTTAGAGGACATGAAAGAGATCTTTAATATAAAGATAGTGGCAAAAGGTTTCCTAACCTTTAAACTTTTGATGGCTTATAATCTCAGATTCACTCAATACAGCCTAAAATGACTTTAAGTAACAGTACTGCATCACTAATTATCAAAAATAATGCCTTGTTTCAGAATTTTCTTAAAAAAATCATCTTTTATTAGAGCCCCCTTCACTTTCAAACCTGCAATAAAATCCAGTGCAACCAGCTTCCTACAGAAGTTACCTAACCACTACACACAGACCACCTCTGATTTGTTTAATCTCATTATAAACTCCTCGGTTCTGTGAAGGTCTCTGAGGCTTATTAGAAACAACAGGAAAAAGATCAAATAACGCAGCTAATAACTCTGCGATGAACCCGAATTAGGTTATAAAAAGAATTCTGATATCTGAAATGACAGTAAGACAAAACAGCAAACCTACCACCAAACACCCATCTACCTAAACTGACAAACTGGGCAAGAAGGGATTAATCAAAGCAACAGCAAAAAGATCCATGGAAACTCTGTAGGAAATGTAGAGCTCCTCAATCCAACATGAGTACCTGTCGATCTTATAGTTTTTATTTATAGACTTTACAAATCTAGCCTTTATGGAAAAGTATAGAGAAACAAGCAGCAGTTCAGTGAAAGCTATAATGGTTTCCAATATATTCCATAAATTTATCTCAGAAAAAGTACATGGGCTAGACAATGGCAAACATGTCAACCCACTGAAGATCTAACACCGTTCATCAACGACAAACAACACAAACCCCCTGAAACTCTAAAGTAGTAAGCGTTCATCATACTGTAGCCTAAATAAATGATTCACTACGCCTCTCTAGAGTTGTAGCGGGACATTTGCTCGTTCTGAACCAGTCAGACAACAAATATTTCATTCACAGGTGATCACCCTTTCTATTCAGAAAATAACAAAGACATATGCTTTGTATTACTTTTTTGTTTTGAACCAGAAAGTCTACTTACCATTGTAAATACACCAAACAATGCTGGTAGAAAAATAAATATTTTTTGTAACTATTGGGGGGAAAAAATCTAAATGAATGTAACTTAGTTTTCTAAATTGTAAACAGGATTATTTTTGATAAACGGCGCCCCCTGCAGATATGAGGGCTTTAAAATGACCCCAACTGCACTGCTGCAGCATACTGGATCAAATGTTAGACGAAAACATAACCTAAGAGTTGAAAATACAGGAAAAGTCAGAAACAACACAAGAAGAATGATTGGAGTTTCAATAATTGAGAAATAACGTCAATTTTCAAAGGGCCGCCTTTTAGAGAAATATCGAGATGCAGTTTTATATGTTATCGAAGAGGTGATGCAAATCAGAGCTCCATGAACTCACCTGATGGTTCATTCAAAAGAAGAGGCTATTTTTCATCAGTATATTGAAAATAAATATTGTCAAGTAAAACTGATATGGAGTTCATTCCGGCCTAATTTTGTTTCCCCATAAAAGAATTATCAAAGTAATCCTATAATAATATAGAAATCACAATTCTGCGTGAAGCATTATCAGCTGACATTATAACTGACTGTCTGGAGCAGAATGAGGAACTGGTGGCTGTGTTTCAATCTGGCGGCTGAGTCCTCCAAAGGCCAGATTCGTCGGCCGATTCCGATAAAGCGTGGCGCCATGGCCTGCTCGGATTCAAAGACTCATTGGGCAGCTGACAAATGGAGCCATCATTTTGTCCGTTTGGAAGGATGGGTTTGCTATGTCCTCTCTAGCCTTGGGTATCTTGTGATTCATTCAGATCCAAGCAACACGGCTGCTCCGTGCTCAGAGGAAAAAGGGAAATGGCAATGAACGGTGGTGAATATTTTAATTGCAGTTTAATATAATACAAGTATGTGAATTGTTCCATCTGAAATGAATGACAACAGTTGTTTTAAATAGTTAGTGAGTCAGATATGTGGAGGTAAAGTTTGTTTTTTTGAAAGGTTTTATCTGTCCCTGTGAAAATGGGTTTAGCTGACATTTAAGCTCACATTCCAATATCTGTGCAGTGAGGGGAATATAAATCTGAAATCTGCGACTAAGGTGCAGCTGAAGCTCCTCAGAAATGAAATAAGCAGACAGAACAGTAGTAAGCAGTTCGACATCCATTATTTGTCTGCTTTGTGAATCAACCGTCAGGGCTGCCAGGTGACAGAGCAAACGCTGAGTGAGGGGCGGTGAAAGCTGGAGAAGACCGGACCTGTTTGAATTTATGTGAACACCAATGTGCCCCCGCCCCTGCCGCAGACACTCTGCTGCACCTCTCCAAAATTGTAGGCGAAAACAGACAGTGCCGCAGACAGGAGGCTTCTGATTGGTCAAATCTACATCTGCTCTACACTATGCCTATTTCCTATTTGGTACCTACCTGCTTGTTTTGTTTGTATGACCACCATTGTGGAAAACGACTCATTAAGTTGGACCAGCTAGAAGAATGAGGTGCGCAAGAACGCAGGGACCCTTTTTCCACCTGGATCCCTGCTCTTTTTCACCCTCATGTCCCTGTGTTGCCACACAAACTTGCCCCCACTTCCTCACCACCTTGGCCGTATCTAGACCCACAGCTAGTTCCTGATTGTCGCTCTTGCTTTGTGGCGTCAAATTACTTAACGCCGACCACGCTTCTATATTGGGCATAAATCAAAAATATCTGCGACAAGCTCACCGCGACACACTGCTGCAGGGAGTATAACCAGCCCTTGATGCTTCAAAGATGTTCCAGAGAGCTAATAGGGAAATCCAGCCTTACATTTTTTATAGACTCTCCTTGCACTTATGGCTGAGAAGTAGGTGGGTTTTCTTGGCTACCGGTAAGATACTATTCCTTATGAATAAAACCGTTTTTACAACAAAACAAAGTTAGAAGTGATTTGCTTTACCAGGTAACTTCCTCTTCGAAAAGACAAAGTTGATGTCCTGTGGAAATTAAAAGTTTTAGGAACTAAGTCTAGCATTTCTCCATCCCTAAAATAACTGCCAGATACTTGCTAATAAAAGATTACTATACTTCAACTAGGTCAGCGCATTCTCAGACTCATTGATTTCCTGATGGTATCCTGAGATATGGAACAGCTATAGGTGAGGGTTCTATAAAATGAAATGAGGTTTGTTTAAAGGAACCTGTAATGATCATCTGGTCTGAACTATCGTGAATTGAGGCGGACAGAAAGATAATGGATAGTGTCGGCTGCTAGGTCGTCCACCTGCCTCTTGCAAGAGGGTGGGGCCTGAAAAATTAAGACAGTAAGATGGTCGGCGAATCCGATCAGCATAACGATCTCTCAGGATCCTCTCTTGAATAACGTTCTTAGAGAATATGGCTTAGAGATAACGAACCCGGGTGGGTTATCTCAGCCGAGGCCAGGACGGACATGGGGGGTCTCAGCAATGACTCAAGATTTGAACAAAGTTTTGGATCAATAAATAACCACTGGATGTTTACAAAATGTTGCATGAAGGAGTTCTAAACTTTTCCTCAAACTCGCTAAATGGATTTGAGAATAGACAGGCACTTTTATTAGCCTCATGTAAAAATAAAAACAAGACAGCTACCAGCTGCAATCATTGCCTCTTTATATTTAATAGAATATATTTTTTTGTTTTTTGTGATCCAATTCAGAGAGGATGTTTTTTTTCTCCTCGGTGTGTTTGGTAATTGTACCAAACCATAGGACTGCCAAGAAAACATTGTTAACCACAGATTTCCTCTGTTCATTGCTTTTATGTCTCAGTAAAATGCTTCTGAAAAGATTAAAGTCCAAAATTCCAACTCTAGATTCTAAAATACTAATTTTAATTATTAGAGGACAATGGCTTTATAAATGTGAAAAGTATGTTTTTTTTCTTCCAGCTTTTTAATTTTTTATTTTTTTTTTGTCATTACAATGTCACAAGTACAGAGCAAACTCTCTGCATTTAACCCATTCGCTTGGGGAAAAGTGTGGGGTCTTTGCTCAGTAACCCAGAGTGGCAGTCTGTGGGAGTGGGGCTTGAACTCAGATCCTCTGGATTCCAAGCGTAATGCCCTAATCACTAGGCCGCCACTCTCCCTAAGTGCCCTTCTTGTTAAATTATGACTTAACCATATTTAAACAACATTCTTTGGTTGTATTTTCACCAATCCAAGGTATCATCACTGCTTAAACAGAATCAAGCAACCAATTTAGAACCTTTCTGAAAAGAACAAGTATCTTAAAAAGTTACATATTCTGGGGTAATGAAATTTAACATGTTTGAGATGTTGCAGGATTAAATTAAAAAACGCTGGACGAGCACCGAGGATAAATCAAATCAACTCTGCTGAGAAGAGAGGGCAGCCCTACCCTAGTTATATAAAACACTCAAAGCATCATAACAGGTTATGAAGTTTAGGAGCAATCACTTTATCACATATTGTTGGGATCCTGAGGCTTTGCCCACCAGAGGGCGCCGAGGATCCTCTTCTGTTTTCTGTTTTCTGTTAGGGACTGAGATTACTGTTGGGATCTGGAGATCTACCATCTGTCTCCAGCAGAGAGCGCTGTGGGTCTCCTGGGCTGGAGCCTCCAGCACACCTGAAGCTCATCAGCCCATCTGGAGACCTTCCTACATAAGCAGCAGTCAGACCTTCCTTCGACGCCGGAGTGTTGACCAAGTTTGGTTAGCAAACCTAAGCCTCTGTAAATCTAGTGAATCACAGTAGACTCTAGAGAGGAACTGGATTCTAACCTGCCTCTGTCTTCTTTACTCACAGAAAGCCTGGCTGAAGTCTGAAGCTATGGATGAGCTTTGCCTGGAAACCTGCCTGCCTGCCCATGGAAGCCAAACCAGAAGATCTCAGTCTGGATTCCACCTTCAGCTCTCAGGGAAGAGCTAGGAAGCTAAACCTGAAGATCACAGTCTGGATTCCCCCTTCAGCTCTCAGGGAAGAGCTAGGAAACTAAACCCAAGTCTGAGACTCTCTAGCCAGAAGCTAGAAGCTCCTGCTGCCGAGTTCTCTGCTACTTCCACAGTCTCTGGACCCAACCGGTTCCCCTCTCTCAAGGATCTGTCAGAACCTTTTCAAGGTACAATCAGAATTCTACTCACTCGTCAATCCATCTAACCGCCTGGCTAACCAAACTCTCATCTCTTCAGATATCAGTGAAACCAGTCCCGGACCTGCACCAGAACCAGTCCTCCTTAACTCTGTGTGTTGTCCTTAATAAACATTGTTAAATTTTCCTCTGTCTCCAGTTTGGTGTTCTCCATGTGGGTTAAGTCCATTAGCCAATCATGACACATATAGCCAGGTTACTTTGGATGTTAGTTTCTCCCTGATAAATCAAAAACTCCTAAAAACCTACTTTCTGCTTTTCTTTAGATTATTTTATTCCAAAATTGAACTTCTGGATAACTGTGTCAAAAGACAAAAAAAAAAAGAAGTCTGCATGGGATAAATACCGTCTCACAGAGCTATACTGAACATTTACACCTTCAATGCGTCACGGCAAGGATGGGCTACTTGGTGTCCTGACACTTTTAGATGTGTCCCTGAACCAAATAATTACCAAGACTCTTCAGAATCCTGGTAATCCTGCATATGGAGGATGCATATTGATTCAGGTGTGCTGGACCAAGAACACCTCTAGCAGTTTACAGGACATTGGTCCTGGAGGACTGGAGTTACCCATCCCTGCTTTACATAATTACTGTTGGGCATTGCTTTAAGCAGATTCAGTGCTATACTGATTCAACAGCACATGGAGGGCCTTCAAGTCCCAACAACAGCCACCTATTCAAAAATACAGTTATAAATAGAGTGTGTACCATACAAATTAATATAGAAAAAGAGCTTGATCAAAATACCCTACACAGGAGTTAGGCTATTTAACTGCTGCCAACCCCTTATTTCACATTATATTACCTGATGTATATTTAATTTAACTTTTCATTTGACTTTTCAAATCCATGGCATCTAATAATCCCCCTAAATACTAGCATAGGAGCAGATTTCTCTTCATCATCTCAAGCTTTCTTCTCTCTGCAGGTCTTTTTCTTTGCTCTGACTGCTGGAGCCAAACCTCCTGTCAAATATGACATGTTTCTTCTTCAGGGATTAATCAATGGGGGAATCAGCACTGCAAAAAAAGGAGTGAATTTGTTCCATTTATTTTAAACCATCGCTTTTGATTTTTTGCTCTCTAAGGAAGTGGAATACTGACAAATACTTAAAGTCTGTCTCTACCTTTTTGCATGATAATGAATTTATACCTATTGTAATAATGATGTTAATTTTCTACCAGGAGTGACAAGAGCTCGGAAAGGTCATTAAAGAAAAAATGTTGCTGAAACACTCATCTTATATTATTCAATTTTCAGTAAAGGTTTGGGCTCTGAAAGGAATATAAAAAAGTATGACAATATATCTTATTAACTACGAAATAAGTCTTGGCTCATTAAAACTAGTACTGACAGTTAATTTCCTGTACCGTAGCTCATCATCCTTCACCCATTCAGAAAAGCACACCCCTGGTCAAATGCCAATCCTTTCTGCTCAAGATTATTGTGACATTATCTACAGGAATGCCTCCAAAACCGTCTCCATCCATAAACTAGTTGTCATCTATCACACTGAAATCCATTTTGTCACAGGTGCCCCTTTCAGCACTCAGCAGTCAACTCTGGCAATCAATCTACAGTATCCTCCCAAACTGCTGCATTAGAACCAGTTTCTTTACAAGATAATCACTGGCAAAACTACCTTTGCATATCATTAAAAAAAAATCTAAAAACAGCTAAAATGTATGCTCCAATAAATGTATTACAATGCACCTTTATCTTTTCAGTTTATATGAAAAAATTAGTTGCAAAAAACAAAAAAGTTTCATGCTTTGATCCCAGGGGTTATATTAAATAACTGATGGCAAATAATAGTCTCTGATCAGTGCACCTGCTTCTTAATAAATACATAAATAAATGTGCTATTCAATTTGTTTTGTTACTTTGTTTTTATCTTTCCGTATTAAAATGTATCCCTCTAACTTATTTTTTTACTATTTGCTTTTACTGTGGCTTACTGCCCAGATAAGAGTTGTAAAAAAGTTATTTTTTCTTTTTTTTTTTTACATACAAGTAGTTATAAAAGTTTAGAACCCAAGCAAAAATTACACTAAATAGTTAACTGATTCATAAATACAAAAAAATAGGCTACCATCACAGTAGTTATTGCATTTCCAGCCAGAATAAACAACACAGCATGCATTTATAATGACAGGCAATTGTAAAAATAAGGGCTGAAGTTAAAAGGTCAAAATTTGATAGCAAAGCTTCAATTACGATTTATAAAAACCTGAAGTGGCAGATAAAAATGTAAAAAAAATAAATAAATAAATACCAAAACCTCTGATTTCCATAGCAGCCTGATCAGCACAATGTAGCATAAGAGTGTTTGTTTTGCTGTTTGCCCGTGTGGGTGGAAGCTGTGATTGTGATTAAAGGGTCTACTCAAGAGTCGGAGGGCTGAAGAGCTGAAACAAAGTAGGCAGCCACCAAGTAAAATCAGCCATTACTTTTAAAGCCTTCTGTCTTGCTGTGGTGACAGACTGAAGCAAGCTTTACTGCTCTCCTGTCGTAGCAACGGCAGACAGATCTGGATGAGAAGATCATGACGGTCTCCACTTTGTGCTGGGGTTAAGGCTGAAGGAATGTGGTCTCTCTCGCTGCTTTGATTAAACCGGTCACCTCATTTTAGATCTTTTTTTAACATCTGTGCTCCCTGTGAGACCACTGAGCTCACACTGCTACCTTGTGGATTCATGACACCTGAAAGAGATTTTTACTGCGTTTATAATAAAAGGCCAAAGGTCTTGTTAGCAATCTGAGATTCCTCCCCTATGAACCTTTTGTAATACTCTGACCAAGTGTAATTGGAAAAAAACCCAAACAGAACTTTTCCATTTTCAAACTTGAGCAGCTAGTTTCAGAGGCTTTAAAGACAAGAGATTTTATTTTCCAAGACCACAGCATGTTTTATTGCTTCGGCTGTGGTGCATTTAGTCAATTCATCTTCTTGTACACTAACTGCTGTTTGTGGAAAAATGCAACAATAGGTTCTATAATACAGAGCAATTATGGTTATTAGCAAACATTTAACAGGCTTTTTTTTAAAGTCCAAAATGTTCAGGAAGCAACTTGGTTTGGGTTCATTGTTAAAGAACAGATCTGCCAGCAACTGGAGCCAATATCTCTACCACATTTAAAAACCTGATTTGTAGTAAATTGTGCTGTTTCAGACTACTTGTTAAATGTACTTTTAATTTCTGCATCGGTTTTCACAAGGTTCTTTCAGAGCCAAACTGAGATCTTTAAACAAATCTCTGGATAAAAATGTGAATCTTGATTAGTTCCTACTTTAGTAAAGAGTGAGCAAAGGTTAAGATTTTAACTCACTGCAAAAAACTAGGTAAAACTTGTTTAATTATCAGGACACTCTACAACTCACCCGAAAAGCATTTTTGTTATTTTAAGTTTCCTATTTTCTGCTTTTATTCTTCACTTTTCCTGACACAGGTAATTTTTAAGCATGCTCTAAATGAGAATTTTACTGATAAAACAAGCTAGACAGCTCGACCTTGGTCTGTTTGAAATGTTAAATTATGAATTAAACATGATTAACCTTTTTCTTTTATTACATTTCATAAGCTCCACTCATTTCCAACTAAATTCAAACCTGTAGAAAAAAGATCAGTATAATTCGTAGACCAGGTTGATTTGAATAACTATTTCAAATCAATATATTATTTAACTTATTTGTAGCAATTATTTAAAATTATTTAAAAACTGTATATTGTTATGCTTGTTATTATTTCCTCAGGTTATCTGTGCCCATTATTAAGATTTGTTTGATTATCTGAAACAAGAAAGTGTGACAAAAAGCAAAAACCATAGGAATCTGTAAGCGGGCAAATACATTCTCTGAAGCAGTTTACCTGGGATCAATTTCTATAAATGCCAACATAGAAGTGACTCTGATTGAAACTGGAGCAGAAAAAAAAGATGAAAAAATAGAATATAAACCTCTCTGCTGTAGGTATTCATATGCATTTCAATAAGCTTATCAGAGGAAAGAACGAGACAAGAGCACAAAGGAAATGTTTTGGTCTAAATCTGAACAATGCAAACAGCAGAGAACACACAGGCCAAATAAGGTCCTTAATCATGATTTACATGCTGGGAATGTCCTTACACTGATGATTTAGCAAAAAATAAAAAAAATGCAAGATAAAGGCTTAACCTTTGACTATTATGACACCAAACTTTGTGCCAGAAATATCCCTATATTTGAAGGGTGGGTTAAACTTTTTAATTCATGCAAATAACGCGCTGTCATACTTTTTCAGAAATGATGATGAATAGCGGATTAAAAATGTTTTCCTTGGATGCAGTGGTGGCTCAGAGGTAAAGGGCAAGGCCCATGTAGGGAGGCCTTAGTCCACCAAGCGGCTGTCACAGTGTCAAATCTCAGCCTGTTGACATTTGCTGCATGCCTTCCCCTCTTTCTCTCAACCTCATCTCCTGTCAGCTTCCTTTTAAATGAAGGCCACTAGTTCATGTTTTTAGCGGTCAGGTGCTAACGTTATAATCTTAAATTATTTAAAGTTTTTTTTTTTTTGTTAGAGGCAAGTAATTATATTTTCAGCAGTTAACACTTGAAAATAGGCAAAACGTTATCTGTTAATAAACTAACATTTTTAATTGAAAAAGCTTCCTGGATGGGAAACAAATCCTCTTCAAACTTAGAAACCAAGTCCAGTGGATCGTTCTTTTTTTTTTTTTTACTTTTTTGGAATGACCATGACCTGGGATGACTGAGAATCTTCACCATGTATGCAAAACTTTGAAGTAAATTTTCAGTGAAAAATAATGAAGCATTCATCTTTTCTGGCTGCTTACCATCAGACCACCTCATGGCATCATCCAGCTGGAGCGGCAACCCCTTCCAAAGCGTGCTGTCTTTGGGGTAGCCGAGGTCCATGTGTCGCAAGTGGTCATCATATCGCCAGTAGTGGTTATCTTTGAAGAAGTAGGTTTTGTCATTGTGTAACCAAACAAATGCTGCATCCACGGCTTCCACAGGCAGGCCAAAGTCACTAATGGGACGGGGGTAACCCTCTTCAACATTGTTGTCTTTAAATACCCAGTACTTCTGACCTAATGGTTCAGCGAAAAGATTACAATTAAATAATTAAAACACACATTCATTTTCATCGTCTTTGAAAGACTGTGAAACCAAAGGCAGTCAGATTTATGAATTCAGGATAAGTATTTACCTTTGAAAAATACTATTTTGTGGTCCCCTGGCCTCTCATAAACAGCGTCCACACTATCCATATTAGGAGGAAGTCCCCTCCAGAAGCGATGGATGTGAGCAGGGCGGAGAGACACAAGGTGCTTCTCTCTTGTTAGCCTCCAAAAATACTTTCCTACAGGAACCAGAAGAGGCTGGGTCAGAACTTTAAACAGAAGTGTAAGTTATTTGAAAAAAACTGTTTTAAGTGAACGGGTTAAGATGTTGTCCGGAATGTAAGCTAAATATTCTTTCCATTGCTTTCATCTAATCATTAAATAAAGAAAAAGAAGAAAAAACATTTGAAGGCGTGTTGAAAGAGCATAGTTATTTTGAATCATAATTTTAAGGCTTAACATCCATCTATCCATTTTCTATCATGCTTATCCCTGCTGGGCTTCCGAGGGGTGCTGAGCCTATCTGCAGCTGGCAACGGACGAGAGGCGGGGTACACCCTGAACAGGTCGCCACTCCATCGCAGAGCAACACAGAGACAAACAGGACAAACAACCATCCACACACACACTCAAACTTAAGGAGAATTTAGAGAAGCCAATTAGCCTAACAGTCATGTTTTTGAACTGTGGGAGGAAGCCAGAGTACCCGGAGAGGACCTTCTTGCTGCAAGGCAGTAGTGCTACCCACTGCACCACTGTGCAACCCTTTTAGGTTTAACAGGTAGTGTTCATTTAATATTATTTTTAAGATAAGACAAGATTCTTATAAAGCACTTTGTTCGTTTAAGGCAGCTATCCTGCCATCCATGTGGGTGTTTCCAAACTCTACTTCCCTTTTGTTTACAAATTAGGTTCTCATATACAATGATTCACAACACTGTATCAGTGTTTGCTGCTTTCCCTTGCACTCACCCTCAGGGTGGCACTTTGTCATTTCCATTATCTTCCCTTTAGACTTTTACTTTTTATCTTCTCCATGCTGTTCTTTTTGACTTCTCCTACTATGACCATTTGTTTCCTTCAGGTACAATCCATCTAAAGCTCCAAGAGTTACACCCTTAACCTCTCCAAACATCTTAGACAAGCAGACAAACCAATATTTTCTCTAAATTGCAAAACACCCGACAGGATTCTCTCAACCCAGATGGATGTGACTTTCTTTCATCGTGATGGAAAACAGGCCAATTACAACATCTGAGAGTGTTTTATAAGGAGAAGCAATTCAGATTACATTCCCCTTGATCAGTTTGTGGTGCTACCTAATCAAGACAAATTGTCTACAAAAAATAAAAGCACGAAGAATCAGAATATAAATATACATAATCTGAACTAACATATATACTTTAAAGAAAATCTCCCATGTTTTAATGCTTAATATTTTGTCATAAGGTACAGTATGACTGAGTCCTCAGCAGGAAAACAAATATAAATATAATAAAACCGAATAAGTCAGGTTAATGAGGCTAATAATTCATTATGATTTCCTGCTTTTTTTCTTTTAGTGTTAGATGACGAACTTATAGGATGAATACTGAATGAGGAAAATGTTGCACAGAATTAATTGGTTTAAGGGAAAGAAATATGATAAATTTGATTTAACACATATCAGAATTAAAGTGCATTCAAAAGATTGACTAAACCCAACACTAGCTGGAGGTATAGCTGTAGGCTTGATGGTAAAAGGTGGCTTGGGTAATTACTGACATTTGCTGAGACATAAGCCTTTAACATGGGGGATGGTGAAATAAATAATCCTGACATGACTGTTTGTGTATCCTCTGTCGTGTGTTTTGTATAAAGACAACTATATAAAACAACTAAATAAGGAGCAACATAACAAAAAATTTAATCTTCCTATTAATGCTGCATTGACAGGAGTTAATGTCAACTGTTTAAGCGGTTCTAGTACATTCAACTCAGTGAAGCAGTGGTTCCTGTATGAGAAAGACTTATTTTTGTTTTCTTTTCATGAGCATGTAAGATCAAAACCTTAGCCTCACTTTCTCAAACATGAGGACCAATCAGGAATTAGAACCTGGCCTGCAAGATGTTCCTCCAGAATATCAAACATGAAGCAAAAGTAACAATAAAATGGTCACATTTCCAACTAAAATCTAACTAAGAATCTGTAGCAAGACTTTAAAAGTTGCTGTTGAGTCTCTCCATCTACCCTCACTGATCTTCAGAACAAAAGGCAGAAATGGCAATCTCCATTTACTCTATGTATTTTACAACACCCCAACAGGTGGAAAAGTTAAAGGAATACAAATACTTTCACCAAAAAAGAAATTGACTCCTTACTTACAACCCCTTTACCATTACCCCTTCTTAAATGTAATTCGGTTCAAAGCTGCCTCTATCAGTCACCAGTAGTTTGTCTTTCTCATCAAGCAGTCAGTGGAGCTCCTAACCACAGCCTTGAATACTTGGTCAACTGAAAAGCTTATGGCCCAGAAGAGTGATGGTCTATCCCAAAAGAGAACCTTCCCTTAGTGATTTTTATTGCTGTAACCCTGGTACGTGGTGCCAAAAAGCATTTGTTGGAGAAGGTGTACAGTTGAACCTGCCAGCTACTAGCTCCCCTGGCAGGGGAATTTACTCTCCCTCTTCTCCCCTTTCTGCCTAATTTTCACACGCCATCCTGGAGTGAGTGATTGGCCTCACCTGCAAGCCTGATCCAATCAGCCCTGCTGGTCATATGGCTCTCTTTCTGCCAGCATAATGACTCAGCATCTCTGTTAGTCTTTTTCCAGTCTTTATAATTAAAAGCTTTACCCTTCTCACAGAAACTATCACCCTTTGCTTTCTGCATGAATAACATCATACTTCACCAACTAAAACCTGTGGATTGCTTATTCTTTGCGATCTACCAGTGGGAATGGAAGGCGCACCACCCACACTTTGAATAAGAATGTATTTTACAAAAAAAAAGCTTTTGCTTTCCTGTGTTTCAACTCTACCAAAGTTATCAGAGTCTCATCACTTGCCCTGGCAGGCCAATTGTAATATAATCCAACTCTGGGTGACTCATAGGGATTAGTCTTTGGACCTTTTCTATCAGGATTTCTTTCATGTCTTCGGTTTTAGAAGCACCTAAGATAAATATGCATTTGTTTGCATGCATCACCTTGCAACATGGAAAATATGAAAATCTGTTCAGGGAAATAAAACAATAAACTGTGCTTCTCATTAACACAGCTGTCCTCTTCTTCATCATTTCAGTTTTATATTTATGATTTATTAAACACATCATAGCATCCCTCCATTGCATGCAATATTGGAAGCTTAATCCTGACACATGTTTTCTTCTCTGTTGATATCAGAGCAACGGACTTTTTGATTATTATACTTCAACATTTATTGCAGCATATATGAAATATATCACGTTTGAACCCTGGTTGATAATCTTTACAAAACTGTTAGCAATAACACTAATCTATTCACGTATAACATCATTCATTTTCCATTAGTTAATATATTTAACATCATTTACATCTCTGATAAATAGGTAGATAAGAATTTCAAAAACACAGCTCACCCACCCCTTACCAAACGTTGATTACCTTTAAAGAAGAAAGCCTCTCCTCTTATTTGGGCCACAGCATCAAAGTGACTGGTGCACCTGTCTGGGGCATCTTGTGCCAGTCTAAGAAAGACGGAGGAAATGAGATATTAGGTAAACAAAAGGACAGAACAAAAACGGAGGAGCACAAATGAAAGAAAAAAAAAAATAGATGTAATATTGTTGGAGCTGGTCAATTTGGTCCCTTTCCATGTCAGACTTTTTCATTTTTTTTTTATTTTCATATCTGGCTTTTTAAGCCATAAAACAAACCTGTTTGACATGAACACCTAAAATGTATTTGTATTTGCTCTGGGGACAGTTAATACTCAATTTGACAACGGATGATTAGAGGTAATTTTATTTAATCTGCATAAAGCCTTTTTTAATGAAATCTAGCAAATGTGACTCTAGTAAATAATATTTATTCACCAGTAGGAGATCATTCACACTCACTAAGGTTAAACAGATTTTATAATCTGCTTTATTTTCTTAAATAGAAGTGGTGATCAATACCACGATCAATGGAAATAGGGTGCAATACAAAGTGCTTAGTTATTTACAAACATGTTTACTTTTATGTAAGATTTAAGGATTTTATGATTATGCATTTCCTTTAGAAATGTAACTAACGAGAAAAATCAATTCTGGTATAAAACAGCAAAGTACATGGGTGTGAAATAGAAGAAGGTTTGGGAAAAAATGACAATTCTTTGGTAAGAAATAGGGGAAAAGATTTTAAAAAACAGTAAATTGACCAAGGCTTAAAAAAACAAACAAAATTAATGGCAACACTAATGACAAAACAATAAAGCAAAACAAATCCAGGAAGAACATAGACAACACTGTAGGTGAATGTATAAAGTATGATTCTGTTACAAACACACATTTGTCCTTCTTTCATGTAGTCCATGTATGCCCGTAGGATAAAAGCTATAAAATGTACAGTGTGTGACCACAAAAGGAATGTACTGTAGTAAGGTACTTTTTGCAGATATGTAAGCATTTTCTTCTACAGTTAATCATCAGTTGAATGTCTTTGGCTGGAAATATTATGTTCAATGCACACAGTGTGAGCTCTTTGAATTGCGAGTGTCGTTAATTATATCTGAATTATGGAGAAAATCATGGGACCTCCCCTTGTGTTTTAGCCGCTTCAAGTGTTCGCCACAGAGAGTGCTGCAAATTGTAATTATTGGGTCAATGCTGCAACATTTGTGTTGCAATTGAGGTGCATGTTTAAAGCACAGTATTTTGCATCTACAAAATGTGATCAACATGCCACATGGTAATTCTAGATAGTCTGGCTTAGTTTCAGAATAAACTACATATTTTACAGTGTGAGGAGTGCAGAAATAGAAGGTTATTTACTTAAAGAAGTGAATCTTCAAAGAAAAGCAAGACAGATAAGCAGTGCTGTGACAGGATTTACACAGTGCTGGACTTATTTGAGTAAACAACTTCATATATGAGGTAATATGCTGCAACGTAATCTTTCATTAGTAAGCGATTCAGAACACTAATGCAGTCTACTAAAGATGAAGCCATCACCAACCACTCCTGCCTCTCTGTTTGAATTATCAAGACAGTGATTCTTATTATTCATTACCTTTCTGAGTTCTAACTTCTCCACACGTATAAAACAAATGTCGATTGAAAAAAGATGTCTGAGCTGTATCCCCTGTCCCCTTTTATTAAGTTGCAAAGTCTTTGATTAAATGTGTTGGGTATTTTATCAGTGCATTTCAGTGCATAGTATGAATATTCTCTGAGGAGCCTGTACTGTTTTAAACCATTAATTAAAAAAAGGCCAAGCACGTTTAAATATGTGTCTTAACAGCGCAAATTTATAATGGATCACAAAATGTCATTTAACAACCAAGAACTTGCCCACTGATGGTTCATTAATTAACAAAAACTACAGTGCTGGACTGAATGAGTAATTAGCTTACTCTTCTAGAGGAGAGCAGATGCTGACATTATAGTTTCAAATAATAAAGAGTAAGAAGGCTTAAGAAGAAAGAAATATACAAGAAAAGAATAAAAAGGATAAAAGTTAAACAGCAGAAAAGGCCAGAGAATGAATCATACTGGACTGGTCTGCTGTAGTCCCATTCATCTTCTGATCAACTCTGATCTACTTTCTTGAAGTCCCTTTGGTAACCATCCCCACAGATTGATGCTGCCACCACTGTGATTCATCATTGGGATGATGAATCACAGAGCTATTTCCAATGTAAAATTTTTGTCTAATTTTCCTACATGCAAATAATGGAAGCTGCATTCATGAGTAAGTGAAGGAGAGGATTAAGGAAAATGTGAGGGATTGCTGTAGAGTCAATGACAAAATGCAAGTCAAATCGTGGCTGTAAGCCCATCCAGGAGGAACAAATCTTGCAAGTCTATGGCTGGATGCTGAACTAATCTGACTGTATTGCCTCTGTAAAGTGTCTTGACATGACATGTGTTGCGAATTGGCGCTATATAAATAAATGAACCGATTGAATTGAATTAAAGGTGGGAGAGGATAAAAAGGAGAGAAGGAAGGAGGGAAGGGAGGCAGGAAGGAAGGAGAGTGAAAATGGGATGAATGAATAAATGAGAAAAAGGGGACAAATACAAAGTTATCAAAGGTTAGAAGAAATGAGAAAGAAGAATGGAGTAAAAAGAAAAAAAATGAACCAGAAGAAAATGGAAAGAGGAGAAGAGAGTAAAAAGAGAAGATGATTACTGAAAGAAGAAAATAGGATTAGAGGAAGGCAGAAAGACTGAAGGAAGGAGACAATTGAAATATTGAAGGAGAGGAAGGGAATGAAACAGATGCTGATAGGAGAGTGGATGACTATGTGTTGGAGTGGATGGAAGACTGAACAAAGAAGGCAGATGATGACACAGTGAAGTAGAGAGAAAAAGAGAGGGAATGCTCAGTTGAAGAAAAGGTGTAAAAATTAGAAATAAAAAGAGAAGTAAAGAGTGAAGTAGAGAAAGTGAGAAGTGAAGAATGAGGGAGTTAGAAAGAAAAAAAGACTATCTGAGTAAAAGTCATATACTTCTAACCCAAACCTATGATTTTCTTGTACATATTTGAAGCTAGCCCCTGAAAACTCCTTTAATGACCTTTCTGAGATATCTCAGTTCATAGTTTTCATAGCGTCTCTCCCAGGAAAGGGCTGCATCCATCTAAGATGTATCTGCTTCTTTTTCACAGGTGTAGGTTTCAACTTTATTTCAACTCTTGTCCTCAAGCTGGATAAGACTCCGGACTTGCAACAAATCTGGTCCTTCTGGAGTCCAGTATGCTAATCCTTTCGCCTCTTTAAGCTGTAAAACCGATTCAAGATGTGAAACACTGTTCGAGCTTACAGGAAGGCCTAACCTTTTGATGTTTCTGTTTCAATATTAAACCATGATCTGAAATATTTCACATTTACAGAGTGAGGGGTATTCCAGTGCACATTTACTTATATACCATAAAGAAGATTTGATATTCATAACCATGCCTGTTCTAGGTTCTTCTGACAGGATGAGTAAAGAATAAAAGTGTATTTAAGAATATCTGGACTGGATTCATTATTTTTCATTTGTTCAGCATTATGATATAATGAAGGTTAATGTATTGTTTACCCGGATTATAAATGTGCTTTATGTCAACAGCAGTAAACAAGGTTATTCCAAGGAGAGTAACGCTGTTAGTCAGTGATGGGAATGTTAAGCGTGTTAACCAGCATATATTTAACAGTATTTGCATTTGAATGATTTTTAGGAGCTACCAAATTTGAAGTCTGCACGCAGCATAATGCAGTCTCATGGTAATGCATAAACACAAGGCTTTGCATTTTATTAGTTGGAAACGGCCTTCAAAAAGATAAGACATAAGATACTTTCTGCTTTTTGGGGGAGGTTTTGCTATACCACCAGAAACACATTGATGCTTGAGACAAATATGCTTGTAGAGTGCTTTGCTGTATGGTACAATGCGTTGCTAGGGCAACCGCATACCGTAAACTTTTTCAGATTTAATCAGATTATAGTCCCAAGCTTTGATGAAATCTTAGGTGGACTTTGTGTAACAGACAGACACAAAGTAATATATAATGTAATGTTGAAAATAATATAGGAACTTTCCTTGTTTTTTTTCTTCTCATCCTTATTAATAAGATGTTTAATCCAATGCAATTAAGCAGCTCAGACATACTGGTTGTAGAGTGTCTGCAATTTTTTTAAGTCCTGCTACAAATTCTTAGTTAATATTGCTCTGGATTTTGACAGGGAAATTTTTACTCCTAGATATGATTTAATCTAAATCCCTCTATAGTAAATTTGCATGTATACTTATGGTTATTGTCCAATTGAAAGATGGACTAAGTATATTGTAACCTTAAACAGGCTTTCTTTACCTGCCAAAAAGTTTTACTCAAGTAACACTACTTTAACATATTCTTATTTACTATGAAGTAAACACAGTGATCCGAAAAACTACTCAAGTAAAAGAAAAATAGTAGTTAGAAAAATGGCTACTCAAGCACTGAGAAACACTGATCATAGCATATGGTTCAATTTGTGAAAACGATTTAATGAGACAGATGTTATAAAGTATTTTGAAATGCAGTAAAAACATATAATTAGATAATAAAATAGCAAATGATGACAAAAGAAACACATTCAGTACCAAATTATTGACAAAATCAGGTGTTAAATACTAAAAAATATATACAGTTTACAATATATTCTCTTGACCTTTAAATAGTACAACGGGTTCAGCTAATGTTTGGAGCAAGATGACTCGCTGTACATAAACTGTCAGTGTACTTCTGTTATGATGCCTTTTAGCTAAAAACAAGCTTCTTTGTTATTTAGTGAGATAAGTGGTGTTGGGTAGAGGAAAATTATATTAAAGTAAGAGAAGTGCTACTTAAAAAAGCTGCTAAAAGTACAATTTATAAGAGTAATATAATATTACACATCAACTCTACCTTTTCCTCTATTGAAAAAAGCCTCTTCAAGTCACGATGCAACCACAACCACGCTGGTAATTTTGAAGACACGTTTTCAAACGACAGACTGAATGATGAAGGTATTAAACGATAAAAGCTTGTTGCTGCTCAGTGGCGCAGTGGGTAGCACTGCTGCCTTGCAGCAAGAAGGTCGCGGATTCGATTCCTGGCCCGGGGTCTTTCTGCATGGAGTTTGCATGTTCTCCCTGAGCATGTGTGGCTTCTCTCCGGGTACTCCGGCTTCCTCCCACAGCCCCAAAAAACATGACTGTTAGGTTAATTGGATTTTCTAAATTCTCCTTAGATGTGAGTGTGTGCGTGAATGATTGTTTTTCCTGTTTGTCTCTGTGTTGCCCTGCGATGGCGACTGCGACCCTGCCTCTTGCCCGTAGATAGCTGGAGATGGGCACCAGCACCCCTTGTGATCCCACTTGGGATTAAGAGTGTCAGAAAAAAAAAATGGATAGGTTAAACTTGTGGTATTGTTTAATAATCTCGTCTGCTTTAATCTTCTTTTGCTGTGTTCCTTCATCATCTATATGCTATTATTCTTTAACAAACATTTGAAGTCATAGCAGAGGAGTTATATTGAAATTACTTTAGTGAAATCCCTTTCACAAGTAGGTGGCCTTAGGCTGCGCTAGACTTTTTCTTTAGTGGTATCACAGTAAAGGGACAGGATACAAATACACATAATAATTTTTAACGTGATTATTTTCTCCTGTTTTGCCACTATGCAAGCCTTTATGTCAGCCTGTTACCTAAAGCCACAATAACATGATGTGTGAATGCAAAATAAAACCATGATATTCAACACAATACAAAAAGTGTTAAACAGCAGAAGGCTTTAAAAGGCTCCATATCTTTCTCATCTCTTTTCTGTTCAGTCAAGACAGCGTACAATCGGGCCGACTCACTGATATCGTCTGATGATTCCTCACAAGTTTTTATGTCAGCCATCTGTAACGCTTAAGCCAAATTTTCTACCGAACTATGAGAAAAGGCTCTTAATGGGATCTGTCCTGTTCTTGTAGTTTAATCTCCACTAATACATATTCACCAATCATTTTATGCTTCACTGGCTATTTCTGACCATTTTTACTGGAACGTTCCTCCTCTCAAGACTTAACTCATCATTTGGCCCTGAAACCAAATGATGAGTTAATGCCCAGATGGTCACAAAATTTGGAAAGTGAAATTAGCAATGATACCCCATTAGCTGTTCATAGGAGCACATTGGCGTGACATATGCGAGTATTCTAATATTTCCTCCAGCTCATGAGATGTAGAATATCTGAATCAGACGGTTTAATGACATGCTTCAGTCAATCATTAAACTCTTTTACTATCATTAGAGGGGTTCCCAAATGTAGTTTCTTACTGTGAACTGAAGAAGCATTTGAAAAAAGCCTTTCCCCCCATCTAGCATGTTATAACTACACTCCTCAGTGGATTTCCATTGGATTGTTTGTGATTAAACAAAATAAAGAAGAACATAAACGTGGTGTTTTTTTTTTTTTTTTCTTTGCAGACAACAGTCTAGAAAGTTTAACATTTGTCTTTGTCCTTGCCGTAATATAGAATACGACAGCCCAGAAGGGCTGTAGAAGCAAAACCAACTAACATACCGAACAGGTTTGGAATAAAGTTTGTGGAGATAAAATCACAATTTCTGAACTGTGAAATGGAAAGCTGTTTAGCTTATTTGTAAAAATAGAAAACGTGTGGCTACACTGATTATTCCTAAAGTGACAGGCTGGGTAAGGAGAGCGTTGATCATATAAGAGTACTTTGGTAACTCTGGAGGTCCACTTTTAACAGATCACTGTTTTAATGGTGTATTCGTCAGCTTTGGCCTTTATCGAATGATGAAAGAAAGCTATAAGAACTCTTCAAAAATGTGAAAGATTGTGCTCTCAAAATCAAACCTTTGGCTTATATTTAAAAGTAAAACTATAAATAATATAGCCTATATAATATATAATAATATATAATATAACATCTCTGGTAGAGGCAAAATCATGCTTAGCATAATAAGGTAGATAGTGAATGAAAAATGGCTTAAAACACTTCAGGCTGAGGTTCTGGTTTAGCTTCTCACAGGATAAAAAAGCACAAGAGTGAAGAGACATAAATCTAAAAGCCTTAACTTGTAATTTTAAGGAAAATATGTATGTTGTTCTAAAAAACATTGACTCTAATTAGATGTATTGTTTTCAGAATAAAACTTTATTAAAGGTATAGTGGAAGATGTTCTTTTTCCAAGTGGATCATCAATATAAGTGGTCCTCCTAATTGTCAATCATTCTGGTGATGTGTTTACCGAAGGCCGTCCTTCGTGCCCGTCCCAATAGTGTAAAAACATTTCTTTTGGAAAGTAAGCTTGTATGAGTGATGAAAACAGCAACTTTTAAACAGAGATTGCTCAAGGAAGAATGGGCTCATGCATGCTCTTGCACCTGCTTAATAGGCGTTCCTTCTAAGGATAGGGTACAGGGTTGTGCATGCGCATTTTTTTTTTTCAAAAGTGGAGAGGGTGGGTCTTTTTAAAAATTTCCAAATATCCTACACTATACCTTTAACAGACTTCCGTATTTAACCATGTAGGCTTTACTTCAGTCATCATAGCAGAAGCTGTATCTAATTGTTCTGTCAATGCGCTTATTTAAACCTTAGAGTTGGTTGAGATCAGATTTACATCTACTCACCATCTCCGACTTTTTACCTCTGTCTTCTGAATCTCTACAAGGTGATTATAAATCTATGTCACACTAGTCATATATGTTTTTTTTATATCATTGTCCTGCTACTGATACTTGGCTGATGTTGTAACATGAAACATTTCATGACTACAAACAATAACCTTAACCCACTGTTTGTTTAAGGTACATCTAGCACAAAAAAATTAAGAATTTTTTAAAAACATCCTTTCTGTAACTCATGAAAAGAGCTGCTAAATAATGATTGATCTGTGTATCTACGTTGGAGAGTAAAGGGAACAATAGGAACATGTCAAAGTTGAAGATATGTATGTAGATCATCTCATGTTTGATTCTCTTCCATTCTTGAGCTTAACTTAAAGTGTGGAAGTTTTCTCTTACTCACAGGAGTGTGGATCTGTTTTCAGGAAGGTCAAGAAGGACGGGAGGCTCAGGTGTCTGAGAGGGACTACCAGGTTGATTGGTGTGGGACACCGAATCTCTGACACCTGCACATTCAGATAAGTATTCCAGACAGAGAAGAGACAGCTGTTAAACATAAAGAAAAGTCCAGTCGATTCAATGCATGTAAATAAAATCCTAACAACAAGACAGATGTTTTTTATTTTACTCTTTAAAATCTTTTTGCAGCAACAATGTCTGCCAGTCTTGTATTGCGTTTATCTTTAATTTCCCTCATTTAAAAGCAATCATCCTTTTTGCCAGCCTTGTCCTTCAACACTCTCTCACCTTTCATGAAGCCTTTCAAGATCATTATTCTCTCAGTTGCAGTTCTTCCCATAGCAGGGAAAGGTATGATAAGGTCATATACCATAAAGAGTTCCAATTAACTCCATCCATGTTCTCATTAATCAATAACTTCACCTCACAGGAGTCAATACTCTCCTTTCTCACATAGCCAAACACACAAACATGGGGGGAATGTAAGGCCTCTTATTACCATAGAGCTGCCAGACACGGACTTTGTCCTCGTAGGGAAGATCATATTTCAGAGGGTCTCCCACCGGACCTTGGTAGTACGGTCTCATGATGGACTCCATAGCTGAGGTATGGACCAGGCCTATGGCGTGACCGAACTCATGGACTGCGACTGCAAAGAGATCCATCCCATGAGAGTCTGAAAGAAAAGCATGAAAGATTATA
This sequence comes from Cyprinodon tularosa, assembly GCF_016077235.1. Classification (NCBI taxonomy): domain Eukaryota; kingdom Metazoa; phylum Chordata; class Actinopteri; order Cyprinodontiformes; family Cyprinodontidae; genus Cyprinodon; species Cyprinodon tularosa. Next base: position 102,829 of record NW_024039725.1, on the reverse strand, counting down.
ATTATGACTTTAAATGAATCGTACCTTTTTAAAGTTCTTGCATTCCCAGATTTAGGACATTTAGGGTAAAGTTGAAAAGGTAGAACATATCTCTTAAACAAATCTATAAGATAAATTTTTTTTTTTTTTTTTTTTTTTTTTACTGTGCTTGAAAGTTAAGTTTGATGTGTAATCCTGGGGTAACCACTGATGCAACATTTTATCCAAACCTCTTTTTAAAATGTGAAAAACAAGACAACATGTGTTGCTCTAAAAAAGAGCCAGCTGTTAATTTGCCCACATTCATTTTCAGAACCATCATCAGAAACAATTAAAGCAGCAGAAACCATCCTTCCGGGCTGAAAGAAGACACAAGTTTACCTGGTATCAAACAAAGTACGGAGGAAGGTGAGATGAAAGGAAATATCTTCAAAGCTCACTACTGCCATATAGAGACATCTTAGGGTCATCCCATCACCAGGAGTGTCAATTTTAAGGGATACCTCCAGTGAGACATGGCTTTATGAAAGTCTTTTTTTAAATTCATAAATATGTCAAATAATCTCATGTCAAACATATTTTCAGTATTTCAGACTTGTATAATTTTCTTTAAGGAATGGTTCCACTTTTTGACAGAACACCTGTCAAACAGTGGAACAGATAAATACTGTTTATTCGATGGCCATGAAACAATAAACAAACTGAAATCTGTGAGCTCTGTTAAATACCTACACCTGGTAAACCACCAGCTTTAATCAATGCTAAAATCATGATCTGCTTTGGTGCTTGAACAGTGTTTGGTAATCTTTATTTCACAATTTAAAATATTTTGAATGAATTAAGCTTAGATGGATAGTTTAGCACTAATAATACTCTTTAAAACTGAACTTATGAATCCATCATTTTTGTAAAAAGTAGAGCATTCTCACTATATTTTTGACATTATATCCCCTTAAATACAAGGACATTCAAGGTTCATTTAAGTATTTAGGAAACAAAAATCATAGAAATTATATTGGAACAAGTCCAACCTGGACTGAACGAGTCTTTGCTGGTAACACATTTTTTTCCTATGACACACTATAACCCTGTAACCGTCATGAGGACCCCAACGTTCTGACGTAATATGTTTTTGGTTTCGTAGTTTGTACCAGATCCATCTTGGCATTTCATTGCAGATGCTCATGCATGTAACTTGCAACTGATTAAATTATCATCAGATTGACTGTTGGGGAGTGAAGGGATGAATAAAGCAAATCATTTTGGTGGGTCTAACATATTGTACATTCTTGTGCACAAAAGCTGTTAGAAGTACATTTTCACCAGGAAACATTATAAAAACCTTCTTATAGAAAGCCAAAGTAGTGGCACAGCTGATCACCATGAGGAGAGAGTATTTTATGATGACAGATTAGAATGAAGTAGCAATATTTTATTAGTGGACTCGATTGAGGACCAAACCTAGGCATTTCTCTGCAGACAAAACGTCCATGGAAAAATGTGTCCTTGATGAGTTAGTAAATGCTGCTTTGAACAGCCACTCATCTAATGCTAAAGCTGTTTCTTTTTGTGCAAATCAAATAAAAAGCTGGAGATAATGCGCGCATATATGCATGTAGCAAGACGAGAGTGTATGCTCCTGTTTTAAAAGAAGAGTGCGGAGCAGTTTCCGTTTTTAACCTTTGGAGTGAGGACATGTTAACAAAAGGAGGACATTTTGGCTGCTCCTCATGAGCCCTTTGTGTGCACATGTGTACACATAAATGTTTGGTATATTTGGTATGGGACTCGATAGTTAATTTGTTAAAAAAAAAGTGTCCTTTACGCAGTAGGCAAAATTTATTATGACGCAAGTAATAAACGTGGTTCTTTGTGTTGTGTCCTGTTTCTGTGGGTGTTGGATTGGTATAACTAACATCTCCTCTTGGGTCTGCATGTGTGAAAACTTAATTTTTTGTTTGTTTACCCATGCAAAGTGTTTTAACAAACATATATTCATACTTGAGTAACAGAAAACCAGACATTGTTTTTGTTTGTATATTTCAGGCAGCAGGGAGTCTCCTGAGAGGCAACCTGCCACTAAACAAAGCGGGGGGGGCTGGGGGGTTAAGGCAGTGGTTCAGAAGATGAACCTGAATGTTCTACCTCACTGAAACAGCCAGAGGGAGGTTGAGAAGAAGCAGCAGCTGAAGACGGGGCAGCGGCAGAAGAGGGCTCAGAGGGAGAGGCAGGGAAGGCAGCTTATGTCAAACCATCACCTGTTTTTCACTGTTTGCTGTGTTACTTTTTTTTTTTTTTTCAATTTTTCTGTTTTCCTTTTAATTCATCCCTTAATGTATTGAATTTACATCAACAGTAGGATTCATTTGGAAATGATCTTTCATTAGAGCCTTTTAAAGATGCGATATCAAGGCATTTTCCATTTTGCCACAGTTTGAATACATTTGAATCACTTTAGGGAAGGCCAGGACATACCCACAGAAAAACCAGAAGAATCGATTTTTACTTATTGAATTTAAGTCTGAACTTTTTCAGTACCTCCTTGCATCAATTTGCAGCTGCATGACCACATTTTTTTTTAAGAAAAAAAAATGCTTAAAGGAATAGTACACCCAAAACATGATTAGCCTTCATTTTCTACTCACCCCCATGCTGAACAACACTCTGGAGTACTTTTTTGATAACTCAAATGCATCTGGAGATCTGGGAGGCTTCTTGCTGTCTGCTGACATTCAAATAATGGAGGTCTATGGCGCCCGAGACAGAAAGGTCCATAAAAGTCCACAAAAAACGTGTTAATATTCCTCCATACTGCTCGTCCAATGTATTCCAAGTGTCCTGAGTGGGTAGCATCCAGAATTTACTCGAAACGAAGTCATTTAGAATGTTTTTAGAGCATAAACAGTAGTGTATAGGATTTCCTGAAAGTGCGCCCCCGCACGTTCACGACGCTACGGAAGCCGGCAGACCAACCAGATGAAAGTGCGCATTCAGCGTCTGCTCTGCCGATAATGCAAGCGTAGAAGAAGAAATGTGCTGTTTACCTGAGCAAAGAAAGAAACAACGAAAGAAAAATGTCTGAGGACTTCAGTGTTGAGGAAGAGCATGAGTTCTTTGCCGAGCTGAATGCACACTTTCATCTGGTTTGGTCTGCCGCGGTTTCCGTAGCGTCGTGAACGTGCGGGCTGCATTGTTCAGCATGGGGGTGAGTAGAAAATGAAGGCTAATCATGTTTTGGGTGTACTATTCCTTTAATGTATGTGTTCAAGCCTTAATAACTCCAAACTGGTGGCCAGTACAGCAAAATGGACTACTTAGGTAAAAAAAAAAAATCTAAAGTGGTTTCAAAGAAACTTCCTTTGAGGAGTCACCTTTGACTTTTTTTTCCTCAGGCTTGATGAATATCACAGTGTCTCTTAATGTTTTTTTTAGTGGAAACGGCTCAGCCTAGGTTTGCAATTTTATCCCTACGTTCTGATGTCTGTGGGTTGCAAACTAACCGACATGACAGACAGCTCCGGTGGAGCTGTTTGGGATGTGCCGGAGTGAGATAACTGTAGTAATACTGCCTGAGCCCCTGGGCTGCCAATCAAAATCTATGTGTGGAAAGATATCCAAAGAGGCTGCGGGCCATTAGAGCACATTTCCATGGATGTAAGGCCAAAAAAAGAAAGCAAAGCTTCCAAAAACTCCTTGTCTGGATTTGCAAAGCAAGACAAAACCATGGATGTTTGGATAAAGATTTGCAAAAACGTGAGAGCATGTGTGTCATACCAAGCTAGCCTAAAACTCCCTGGTGGTAAAGAACACATCTGCATTCTGTTAACCTCACTTTGGCCTTAAAAATTAGGAGCATTTTACTGTTATGCTCCATTGAAAATGAAGGACGAGTGAAGAGGTACACCTCTTTCTGCAGCTCCTGGGATATCTAGAGGCCAAGAAGCCAATCCTAATTTAAGGAACCATTCAGAGAAGAGAGAAAAGTTGGATATAATCTTGGTCCAGACAGAGAGCTTGGTCTGAAACGAAAAGATGTCATTACAATTCTAGAGGATGAACAAGACTTAACAAGTTTGAACAGTGGTGCTGAATGTTGCCAGAGTTGTTAGCAATTTTGAATCACAGCAAAAAGGTCCTGGATTCAATTCCTTTCATCTTAAGATCCAAAATCATTAAGGCATAGGCAAGAACTGATAACTGATTTACTCAGTGACTGCTGGTGATAAGCATCAGTCCTCCAAGATTCGGATTAGGAGGAAGTTAGTGAAGGAGACTGACGGATATTAGCCTGAACTAACAGGAGGAAAACACACTGCTAATCTTTATTACATTTGACATGTCGAAATTAATTTTATTTACCTTTAAGAAACATAAAATGCAATATATGTTCCTGTGATGAAAAACCAAAAACCCAAAGTAAATGTAAATTTTTTTTATTAGGCTGTTCAGTTCAAAAGTATTCATACCCCTGACAGATTTATTTAAAGTCACATTTTGACATAGTAGCTGCAAAAGATGGAGCATCACTATACCTGTGAAAACATGCAAAACTATGAGCAATTATAAGAAGAGTTTGATTGCTGTATGTCAATCAAGATTTTAAAACAATTAAGAAGTGTATTAGGAATTTTCAGCATTCTAAAAAAAAGAAAAAAAAAGAAAGAAAAATCAAAATATCTAGATTTGCTTTTTAAAGTTTACTGAACAGGTTGTATGATCATTTTAGTCCTCCTGAAGGAACCTTAGATTGACTTTAAATGTGCTGCAGGATATGAATCATTATGAAATGACCTTTATCTTGCGTAACCAACAAAAGTAACAGAAGGAAAGACATTTTTCAAAAAGGATTCTCAGACAGAGCGGCCTTTAGGAAAAAATATTTGGGGGATTTTTTCTAATTTTTCCCATAAAACCAAAAAGAAATAATTGCTTCTTTACATTCCTGATAAGAAATATATTTAAATATTTATTATTCACTCAACTCTGCATAGTTATCAACTAGAAGCGCTGGCTCTTACAGAAAGTTAGAAAAGCAGTGGTTTAAAACGCACATATGACTTGGTGTGAAAGGTATTGAGAAATTAATGGTGTGTTTATTGATTTTTTTTTTCTCAAGTTACAATAGACATTGTACAGACTCTCTTTCCACTTGTTTTATATAGTGTTGGAATCAACCTCATTCTGTTGGTGACAATGGTTTCAATGGGTAAAGGGAGCAAAAAGAACAATTGGTAAAGACATAAAAACTTTTTTTTACCTTGATCTATACAAACAAATAGTATTTCATAATATGCTAAAATCCTAAATGCAAACATTTTTGAAAACTTCTCTTCATGTATTTAACAAAACATTAAACTCACAAAAAAAATTCTATCAACCTTGATTATTACCGGTATAAAACCCCCCAAATGGATTTGATTAATAAGAAGCTGCCGTTAAAATGTTTTCTCATATTGCTGTATTTTCTGTGTAAGTTGAGCGAGGCATGACTTTTGAAAACTACAATGAAGGCTTTATCTTTTTCCCATTCCTGCTGAGCTCAATTTCTGATATTGATATTTCTTTACTGGAAGAGACTTGAATCCTTAGAACTTTATGAAAAAAGTGTCTGGTGAGATGGAAAAAGTTTGAAAAAATAATTAAAGTGTGATGAAATTTTTCAGGCCTTCAAGATGTAAAACTAAATTATTAGCTAGATTCTCAAACTCTTGTAAATTAGGGTACATATTACCCATTCAATATCTGTCATCGAGCTAAGGACTGAGTGGAACATATGTAAAACCATATATGCATGACAGTTGTCCAAAATTACATCAATTACATTTGGAGAATCCTGTTTGCAATTTCATGCCACACATTTGCAGAAATTGGCAGAAACCAGCCAATAACATAATGTACCCTACTGCACTGAGTCAGGCATTGCTTCTAAATGTTAATGTCAATATGCAGCAACTGAATTTGCATTCTGGGACAACTATTTTTCAGAGATATGGCTTCAAATTAAAAGCACACAAAGCAACTATCATTTCTGAAATGACTGTGAGCTAATTAATAGGTGTTAAATTTGTGAACGCTACAAATACGCGTGAAAATATCAATAACTTTAAACTACCTCTCAGATTCTTTTTCGAATCATACCAACTATTATCAAAGTTATTTTACACTTGCATTACAGTCAATACTACATTACTTTAAACATTTCTACACAAGCAAAACATTCTATTATTACAAAATAGTATAATTAAATGGCTTTAAAAAAAATCAGTAAGTGTCACCGAGCAGAAAACTGAGCTTTGGGTGAAACTTGTAAATGTAGAAGGTTTAAGAAGTTCAATGTGAGGTGATATAGGTCTTTCTCACCGGTAATTCAGGGATGTTTAAATCTCTGTGGAATCCCTATGTCTAGTCATTCGTGTCTACTACTTATGTGGACGAAAATGTCTAACATGGTTTTATAATGCAGAGTTACAGAGTGGATAAAAGCTTTGTCGTGGGGAAACCAGATGGTTCGCTCCTGATATGTTTTAGTCTTCTTAGTGGAGAAGTATGCTTTTTTCTCACCACTGCTATTTATTTTCAGAACAGACACAGAAAATATTTTCACTATCCTATCTGTCTTTGGATCGAGTCAGCTGCAGTATTTAAGGGGATAAATAGATAACGGTCATAAACACACATCCGATTCCTTCCTTCTTTTCAGCTCTGCTTACATTTATATTACCTGTCAATACAATACTTCTTTACAAAGTGCAGCAAGTACTTATCTGCAATTGATCTGCGTATATGGATGCCTTTTATATAAGCATCCTATGAAAATATAAATTATTTCTACATTTCTGTAAAAAATGAATAAAAGAAAAACTGAAAATCGCAAGTAGAGGCCTTCCAGAAAGATATACAGAAGTTACAATATCAGGCATAATTTAAGATAGAAAACAAAAAAAAGTAATGGAGCAAAGCAAGTCAGCTACTCAAAGCAGAGTGTAGAAAGACGTTAAGTGCAAGATCAATTGTGTAAAAAAGGGCAGAAAAATAATTGATGTCAGAGTATATAGACGTCATAAGGCAGCTGATGTTCTCATCCTGTGGAAAAAAATTTTCCAAGCTCATAAATGCCCAAGTAAACACTACCATAATATTTCTATTTTTCATAGGAAGTAACTAGGCCCTTTAACTATAGCATACAATTTTGGAAAACAAACAAAAACGCTACTTTGTATTGAAAAAAAAAACTGAACCTGGACCTTTTAAAAGAGATGTACTTTCTTTCTCATATGGCTGAAGAATTATATCAGGTAGTAAACTTGCAGATGCAGAGCTTTGCAAAGTATTTCTGAGTCTTTAGCCTTCACAAATGTGCAATACCATATTCAAAGACTTAAATGCCTCTTATTTGAGTTTTTATGTAACTCTCTAATGTTCGGTTAATTGGTTTCTCTAAATTCTCCTTAGGGTCGAGTGTGTGAATGAATTGTTGTTTGTCCTTTTTTTCTCTGTGTTGCCCTGCGATAGACTGGCGGCCTGTCCAGGGTTTACCCGACCTCTCGCCCATTGACAGCAGAAGATAGGCATCAGCACCCCTCGCGACCCCAGCAGGGATAAGCATGATGGAAAATGGATGGATAGATGTAACTCTCTGACACAAAATAGTGGATAATTGGAAGGTACTGTCAGGCAAAAAAAAAAAAAAATGAATAAATAAATACATTTTGTTTTGTTTCTCCTTACTCTGATTCCCCTAAATACATTTTGGAGAGTCCACCTGTCCCCCTTCTTTATACTTTAGTATTTATAGTCCACCCTAAATGATTCATTCTCGGAAAAAGTCCAGTTGTTATAAGAAGCCTTCAGAGATTTGTTAGAGAACATTAAAGAAGAAACCATCACAATGACTCAGAACAATGCAAGACAGGTCAGGGATGAAGTTTTAAGTTCAAAGCAGTATGGGCTGATAAAACAATACTCCAAGCATTAAGCATCTCTTGAAGCACGGTTCAGTCTATCTCTAAAAAAATGCAGAGATGAATCAATTCACACAAAGTGGACAGCATAGTTAGAGAAAATCTCCATGGTAACGCTGAACAAGCTGGAGAGATCAAAGCTCAGGTGGAGAAATTGGTTGAGAAGACAACAACAAGTCGTTGACTCCCAGTGATGGGACTAACGGCGTTGAAAGTAACGGCGTTACTAACGCCGTTACCTTGTTTTAGTAACGAGTAATCTAACTAATTACTTTGACTGTAACTATAACGCAGTTACCATTGCAGGCACCCCGTTACTGCGCGTTACTTAGGTCGCGCAATGAACCTTTTTTCATGATAGGACTCGTGCGCAGCTGCGTGAAGCTGACACCCCACCCACGTCAAAAAACTCTGCAAATAGACTGAATGGTTAGTGCAACGTTAGTGCAGATTTGTGCAGAAAAAAATATTGTTTGTGCTACTTTTGTTTAAGAGATATTAAAGATTTATTTTAGGTCATCCAGAGGTGCGCGCCTTGTCATGAGAGAGGGGAGGACGAGATTCCGTCTGTCAGTTGAATAGGTGGGTGTTTCTGCTGGCGGGTGTTAACGTACAGCACACACAGAGAGATGGAGAGTGAGGATGACTCCAGCAGCAAAACAGCGTTTTCCACATGGAAATACCGGTGTTACGTAGAGCTGCGTTTCCCCATCACATAACGGTTTCCTCTGCATCTCCACACAGCGCAGGCGGCACGAGTCACCGCGCAAGCGACAGTAAACGCGCATGCTCGCTAAAGGCGCGCAACAGTCGCTCTGTGCTCGCGCCACAGGAGAAGTATGGAGAGCGTGAACGATCAAATGAACCTGACAACAGCCAGAAATGATAGCCTATATGGAGAAAGGGAGAAATCTGGATGGATGGATGGATGGATGGATGGATGAATGGATGGATGGATGGATGGATGGATGGATGGATGGATGGATGGATGGATGGATGGATGCTCTGCCTTCTCAACCTACTGTATTTTTTATTTTAAACATTATTTGATGGCCTTTGTGGCAGGGATGGAGATCCATATTTTATGTCACACACAGAGTATACATCTAGATAGATAGATAGATAGATAGATAGATAGATAGATAGATAGATAGATAGATAGATAGATAGATAGATAGATAGATAGATAGATAGATAGATAGATAGATAGATAGATAGATAGATAGATAGATAGATAGATAGATAGATAGATAGATAGATAGATAGATAGATAGATAGATAGATGTTGCAGTATCTATAACAACCCAAACACACAGGATTTCAGAATTAGACATCCCCAGTTATTAATTTCATATACTCACCAGATCTGAATGTCCTGTTATAAAACTTCACATCGCGTTCCCCCTGATGTCATTTACGTTGAGTTGCAATAAATGCTAAACTGTCTGCAGGTTCTTGTCTTTGTCGTCCTCTCTATTCAGCTGGCTTTGGAAACACACGGCGAGAAGGTGGGGGCTGGGTGGTGAGGTTTACGGGGGCGAGAAACGCAAAAGTAACGCAATAGTTACTTTTACTAGTAACTAGTTACTTTTATTGTGGAGTAACTCAGTTAGTAACTCAGTTACTTTTTGGGAGAAGTAACTAGTAACTATAACTAATTACTTTTTCAAAGTAACGTGCCCAACACTGTTGACTCCACAGATTTAACCTTTATGGGAAATTGTTGAAAAAGAAAAGGACTGCAGATGATACAATAAATGTTTGGAAGAATATGTGGTCAGATAAGATCAAAGTTTCCTCTTAAACGAATGGAGGATGATAGAACTGTGGATGTAAATAAATGTACACAGCAAACCTGGAAGGATATATTCTATAGGGTGCACCGGACGCCAAATCAGGATAGAGGTTCATCCTCTTTCCTGGACAACACTCCCTACAATTCATTCTGAATTGTAGGGAGTATTGGCCAAGTGGTCAGAGCAGTGCAGTTGTACTCAGAGAAGGTTGCAAGTACCCGGTTCAATCCCCACATCCTCCACTCTGAGTTCTTGAGCAAAACCCTTAACCCCACACCGCTCTACGGGCGCCACACAACCGCATCCCAAGGGGATGGGTCAAATGCAGAGGTGAAGGTCTCCATTGTGGGACAATAAAGGGATTTACATATCAGATCATGAACCAAATTGTAGCCACAGTCTAATGTATTGATGTGATTTAATTAATTAATCTAATTACAAACTGGAAACCAGGTAAAAGAGCAAAAGTTGAAAATTGCTGCTCACATTCAATATGCTGTCCATTAAATACAACTGACCTCGAGTTTTTTGAAGTATTTATAATTTTATCTTTGGTTTGTGTAACTTTTCTGTACTGTTTTAACTTAATAATAATTTGATTTATTGTTTTATTTTGTTCTACAAAACCAAATTACTAGGGATGAACGACATAATCGGCCCCCTATCGGTACCGGCCTATATCGGCCTTAAAACTGAATATCGGACATCGGCCACCCTACCGATATTTAACCCGATATTTGATCAGCTTCTGAGTTTCTAAAGTCAAAAAAAAAAAAAAAAATACTACTTCTTCTTCTTCCTCAAAAACTTCTTTTTTACAGACTTAAAAACTTCTAAAGACGAGGGAAAAAATGTTGATACATTAAAATATCACAATATCTTAATATGCTGATATGTTGCCATTTAAAAACACCATATCAATCTCTTTTACTAATGAAATATTGCTATATGTCATTGTTATGCTAGGAAATCGCCCGAAAATTCACGAAATTTTGCCATATTTTTAGATGTTGATATATTTTACTAACAAAATCTCACAAGAATTTGCAAAATATCACGAGAGTTTGTAACAGAACAATGAAATTTCACGAGATTTTGAAAGTAAAACAGATCGATATCGCGTTTTTAAAAATCAATTTGATATCAGCATATGAAAATATATTTGAGTATATTATTTTTTTAAAGTGTCAGAAATGGTTAACAAAACTGCTATTTTCAATGACTACTTATTTTTGTCCAGCTTTAACATCGGTATCGATATCGGTTATCGGCTACATGAGTTTTAAAATATCGGCATATCGGATATCGGCCAAAATCCCAATATCGTGCATCCCTACAAATTACTGTAGAATTTGAAACATTTACAGAAAAGTTACAGTGTTTGGGGGGGAAATTTCCATTTTAAAATAAATAAAAGACATATATTCTTTAATGGAAATGGACAAAGATTTTACGGTGTGCATGTGCAAGGCTTCAAGATTCAAGATTGCATAATGTTGCAGCTATATTTGAAGTGAAAAAAAAAAATGATTCATGTGCTACTTTGCTTTGGTTTATTACATGTGACTCACATAAAAAAAGACATTGAAGTTTGTGGGTTTACTGCAACAAAATGTGAAAACGTTAATAGGATAAGAAAACATTTGCAATGTGTTGTATAAAGGAGGAATTTAAAATGAGAAAACATAAGGATCTGAATGACTTCCTGGGATTTTTACTTGCGGGTCAAAGTGTAAACTAAATGTGTTGCTGGCGTTTCCCGACAGGCCGTGATTACGGCTAAGGTCACAGATGCAGGAACCTTAATGATCCACAAAGGGAGTAAAGCCTGACCTATGTGGTTCAATTTGAGGTAAAATGTACTGCTGGAAACTTTAATACTAGTTATTGGAGACACCTAAGGGAAGACATGGACTGATTCTCATTCGTGGCACAGAGTAGTTATCCCTTGTCTGGATGTAAGTGTGTTTCAAGCAAGTAATGGGATCGCAAGAATCAGACCATGACCTGATGGACGAGGGTGGCTTGGACTGATGAATCATGTAGATAAACCGGAGCATTCCTGGCACTTATCTAAGGAGAAGATGGAGGAATTATACAAGGGAGGTAAACAAGTGAGCAACCCTGCAGAGGTCATATGATACTTTTTGTTGATTCTCTGCCAAGAACCATGAAACATCTATGGATGCAGTTCATGAAGATGTGGCTGAGGTCATCAGCAGAACATTTTGCCAATGTTAGATAGAAATTGATATTTTTGTATTATTTATAATTTTTTATTTTGGATAATAATTAGTTCAGGAAAATGCAGACCCCTGGGTCTATCTTTCTGAAATAACCCCAAAACATCAGCTAACCAAGAAATGGAGCATGTTTATTTTTTATCCTTGGCCAAAAAGGACAAAAATCACTACATGGAAACTCTCCGGTTCTAATTCATTAGCGAGGGACACTTTATTACAGTCTGTTGGCTCAGTGTGTTATTCTTTATTGAATATACGAGCAGTCGTTTTGTTTTTAAAACCTTTTTATGGATCTGTTATGTCCTACTGACAGAGAATATTGACCAGCTGTTTTATGGTAATTTTCCCGTTTGCGCTAGTTATCAATATTTCTACAAAAATATGTGATAAACATGAGTTGTAAAGTTTCAAATAATCTTATCAAGTTTACTTTCAGCCTAACACTTTCAGCTGCCAGACACAGCAAAAATGTCTCCCTTTATTTATTACCATAAACAGTAACATCAAAGGCAAGATATTCGTCCTCATGTCTCTTCTTTTCTTTTCATGTTTTTATGTCGTGTCCCGTTAATGGATTCACAACATTTATAGGCAAACAAATAGACACCTGAGAGTGATAGTAAAGATATATAGTAAAAACTCTTGATGAGAACAACTTTGCTCTTAGCAATATTGCAGCACACTATAAGTTTTAGCCAAAGTTTTATTTGTGATCTCAAAACTTTTGCAGATAGTCTTTTATGCAAAACAAGGTCGTTCGATGAGCCTACTTCAGTAATTAGCTTCTGCTTCACATTTAAGGATATATAGGTTGAACAATGACGCAGAGTATTCACGGAATGGCTCTTTTAACCTTCTACATTGGCTTTTAATCGATTCTGAATTATTTAAGGACCAGGTGTTGGTTTTGAACACAGTATAATAACCAATGTCATTTTTAGAAGTTTTTTCAAAGTATATTGATTTTCCACAGCAGAATGCGATTAAAAAATTACATTTGTCCATTATTAGCTTAGAAACCATATGTTTTATTTTAGATAGTTTCAACAAATATCAACATTTAGTCCATGCAGGAGTTATATGTTTTTCTTTATTCTAAAACCTGAAATGGAAAATGGAAAGAAAAAAACTATTTCAGATACTTAACAAAAGAATACTTGGTTATCTTTTATCAAAAGTTTATGAGATGTTTGCATCTCTAATCGACTTTGTTAAAGATTCGCTGGATTTTAAAGGTTGCAGACCCCTGATTTAACTGATTTGAGGTCTATGGGGTGATTCTTGTCAGAGAATGGGCTTCTGGAGTCAACAAATCATTTCTATGTCATGTTTTTGTTCTACCCAGCCTCTGAACCAGGTGATTCCAATCTGGTTTATCTATGTAGATTGAACTCACCAGGTTCAGTGGCTAGGTAGAACAAAAACATGACAGAAATAACTTGTTGACTCCAGATCGCCTATCTCTGTTTTTTGTGCCACCAGCCTGAGTGCAAAATTACCAGTTAGAGCATGCATTGAGACCGAGTGTAGAGACGAAACCGAGTGCACGCAGAAAAGGAGGGAAGCAGGGGCAAAAATGGGAGAGCAGTTTGTTAGATTTGAGGGTGCACAAGACACGTTTTGAGGCACGCTGCACGTCGATCAGGTTGGTGGCACAAAAGATATGCCATAAAAATCCAATCAGGGTGCTTAGCACACATCCATGAAGAGCGCTCAGACGATTGACCCTGACTGTTAAGTCTGCAATAGTTCTTGGTTACCAGCTGTCTGGTGCAAAGGGATGTTTTTAGCCAAAATGGTCATTTTCCCCATTAAAATGGTGATACAAACTGAGACCATTGAAAGAAGTTTGTCAAGGAGCCACATTTATTAGAATATTATCCATATATGATGCTAAAATAAGTAGAAGAAAGGATTTTATACTTCCAAATAATCCTTTTAAATGTACTTCACTACTGTGGAGAGTCATTTCCTGAAGCAGGATGAAGAATTGCTTCTCTGTCATAGGTATGGTAATGATGATTTTAAAAGTGCTGTCTTGCAGTTTGCTGAGTAATTCCTTGATGCAGACTAAGGCGAAAAACTGGATGTGAAGTGAGACAGTGAAAGCAGCAGATAATGGAGTACTAGGTCTAAATATAAAGGCAGCAGGATTCCATGCACTATGTGCCTTTACCTCAAAAAGAAAAAGAAAAGCTTTGATATACTAATATTCAAAACCTTGGAAAATCTCTTTATCATACTGTGTCAGTCTTTTGCAGACTATCAAACTATAGCAAAGCTGCCAGGTGACCTTACTGTTGACCATGCTTCTAGAAACTCTATTTCACTAAAGTTGCTTCTAATATTATCCATTTAAAAAGTTGGCGTCCATGTAAAATGCAAATTTCAGACACAATAAGTCACCTCTTTCATCCCAATAACTTAAAGGTAAAAGACAGAAATGTAAGCTGTCAGGCTTTCAACAAATCTCCATGGCACAACAAATTGGAATCGATGAAAGCTGACAGTGAAATTCAATTACTTTTGCTGATTGCTAAAAACAGATTTAATGGCTATCAGCAGGCGTGTACGTGTGAGCTGTTTGTTTCTGGCAGCGGCGGAAAATAAAAAGGATGCCTTTTATGCTTCCTAATAAGCTTGTGATAAAAATCAGTGCTCCTTTAGTCGCCACACACAGACCATTGAATGTTATATTGTTACTTCAAACAAATGAAAAGCTAATTATAAAATCTGAATCATGACCAGACTAGACAAAGGCACAGCTTGCCTTGCAGGTGCAACCAGAGTTTTAGTTTAAAAAACAAAAGCTTTATTTTTTTTTCCCCCTGGTTTTTCTTCAGTCTATTTTTTTCTCTTCTTTTTTTATAGAGTCATAAAAATTTTTCAAAATCCTCTTTGTGTTAAGTTTTCTCAAGATTCCGACATTTTTCTTAGCATTTAACTTAATACATTCAGGTTTAAGCACTTGTATTTATATAGTCTTTATTTCTCACCTGGTGATCTGAAGGTCCAGGCCTCATCATCGTCAAAGTGTGTATCGCCTGCGGTGAACCTCTCCCCAGGAAAAAAAGCATGCGCCACTGTGCCCCCAGGCCCATCGAAGGGGTATCCATCATTATGGTCGGCTTTAGTGAAGTCTATCTGAATGTCTGCATCGCTGCCGGCCACCTCATGGAAGTTCAGAGGTGCGATATCACTCCAGACCTTCAGGGCGTAGTACATGAGGGCCCGAACTGTGTCCCTGCCCAGTAAGGCTGAATCCTTGGGGAAGGTTCTCACTCTAAGAAAGAAAATAGGAGGTCATATAATGATAAGAGATGGGATGAGTTCATCATTATTAACAGTTTGAAACACACACATAGTGACCTTGCAATTTGTTTCTGTTGTGTGGGTAAATAAATGCAGATATTGGCTTTTTATTAACCTATCCATAAACAACAGCTCCACAAAAAAGGTGAAAATATAAAAAAAATCTTAAGTGTTTATGTTGAATAGTTGTGTCCCCATTTTTATATATACTCTTCTTTTTTACATATTTCAGAGCATTGCAGACGGTATTCATTAACGTCTCATTTCACAGCATGTATTTCTGAGCCATCACTTTTTAGCTAATGATTGTCACAGGTCGGGGGATATTTGCATATTTGCGTTTCAGTTCCTTTTTTCCCCCAGCAGTATTTAAAATCGACTCAGTGCAGTAAAGTTACAGTAAGCCTTACAAGAGCCGGCAGCATATTCTTAATTAAATGTAATTATCAGTGATCAGACAGGTAAAGTAATGCAAAACAAACAGGAATCCAATCCAACTGCATGTGCTTTCTAACAGAGTATATGGACCTATTTTTAATTGAAATTTCAACTTAATAGAAAAATTGGAAATTGCTATTAAGCAGTTAAAGGGACAAAAGGCTATGAAATAATAAAAGCAAAAAAAAAAGTGACTATATGGCAAATTCTAAAGTAAATTCTCATTTCTATAGAAACTAGAATGAGATTGGGGCAGATGTTCAATTCAATTCAGTTTATTTATATAGCGCCAAATTCACAACACATGTCATCTCAAGGCACTTTACAGTTCAACCAGATCATACAGTCAAATTGATACAAAGTTTTCTATCTAAGGAAAACCAGTTGATTGCAATGACTCATTGACTCAAATACAATCCCCCACACTAAGCATGCTTGTAGCGACAGTGGAGAGGAAAAACTCCCTTTTAACAGGAAGAAACCTCCAGCAGAACCAGGCTCAGTGTGAGCGGCCATCTGCCGAGGCCGACTGGGGTTCAAGGAGACAGAAGCAGAGATACAAAAAGCAGCTGTAAAAGGCGGCCCCGTCCAGGAAACACGCAGCCAGGCAGACGAGCTCCAAGGCAGCTCCCATGCCAGAGGACGAAGAGAGCACATCCACTCAGTCACGGTCAGAGAAACAGGACCACACTGGAAAACAGGCCGATCTCCAACATCTATAAACAAGGGTGTTGATAGAAGCAGCACAGCTGATGTTTCTTTCCAGGATGACGTCACAGCCAAACAGGAACAGACGAGGCAAAGCTACTCTGAGGAAAAGCAGAGAGAGCAGAAGGTTAGAGATTGAACTAACAGATTCTGCAGAATAGGAGAACAGAGAGAGAATGAAGCAGAATGATGAAATGGGGGTCCCTATGTCCTCCAAAAGTCTAAGCCTATAGCAGCATAACTATAGAGATAGCTCAGGATAACCTGAGCCACTCTAACTATAAGCTTTATCAAAAAGGAAAGTTTTAAGCCTAGCCTTAAAAGTAGACAGGGTGTCTGCCTCACGGACTAAAACTGGTAGTTGGTTCCACAGGAGAGGAGCCTGATAACTAAAAGATCTGCCTCCCATTCTACTTTTAGAAATTCTAGGAACCATTAGTAAACCTGCAGATTGAGAGCGAAGTGCTCTGTTAGGAACATAAGGAACAATCAGATCTCTGATATAAGATGGAGCTTGGCCATTTAAGGCTTTATATGTGAGGAGGATTTTAAATTCTATTCTTGATTTAACAGGAAGCCAATGAAGAGAAGCCAGGATAGGCGAGATATGATCTCTCTTTTTAATTTTCATTAGAACTCTGGCTGCAGCATTTTGGATCAGCTGAAGGCTTTTAACTACAGTTTGTGGACTTCCTGATAGTAAAGAATTACAATAGTCCAGCCTTGAAGTAACAAATGCATGGACTAGTTTCTCAGCATCACCCCTGGACAGGATATTTCTAATTTTTGCAATGTTCCTCAGATGAAAGAAGGAAATTCTAGAAACCTCTTTGATGTGGAATTTAAATGACAGGTCCTGATCAAAAATAACACCAAGATTTTTTACTTTATTATCTGAAATCAGTTTAATCCCATCCAAATGAAGTGACTGGCTAATCAGTTTCTTTTTCAGAGACTCTGGTCCAAAGACTATAACTTCTGTTTTGTCTGCATTCAGGAGCAGAAAGTTAAGAGTCATCCAGGTTTTTATGTCTTCAAGACATGCCTGTAATCTATGTAATGGGTTAGCTTCATCTGGATTTATAGACAGATATAGCTGGGTATCATCAGCGTAACAGTGGAAATTAATCCCATGCTGTCTAATAATTCTACCAATTGGGAGCATGTATAAAGTAAAGAGAATTGGTCCTAGCACTGATCCCTGTGGTACTCCACAGGTAACCTTTGAGCGTGTTGAAGATCTATCATTAACATGAACAAACTGAATTCGATCAGATAGATAAGATTTAAACCAGTCTAGTGCTGTTCCTTTAATTCCAACAAAATATTCAAGTCTTTCTAAAAGAATATTATGGTCAACTGTATCAAATGCAGCACTAAGATCCAACAGGACGAGTACAGATACAAGTCCATTATCTGAGGCCATGAGAATATCATTAGTGACTTTCACCAGAGCTGTTTCAGTGCTATGATGAGCTCTAAAGCCAGACTGAAACTCTTCAAAAAGTTCATTATGGTGGAAGTGATCGCAAACTTGTTTGGCAACTACTTTCTCAAGAATTTTGGATAAGAAAGGAAGATTGGATATAGGTCTATAATTGACCAAGTCATCTGGGTCAAGAGACGGTTTCTTAAGCAGAGGTTTAATTACAGCAACCTTAAAAGCTTTAGGTACATATCCCTGTAACAGAGATAGATTAATCACATCTAAAATGGAGGAGGAGATCAAAGGGAATACCTCCTTAAATAACCTGGTTGGAACTGGATCTAACATACAAGTTGAAGGCTTAGATGAAGACAATCATTTTGCTAATTCAGAGAGTTCAACTGGATCAAAGCAGTCTAAACCCGGTTCAGATTCCATGACTACCTCAGGTACAATAGCGGATAGAGGAGTGCTTATGATCTTATTTTTAATAAGATCAATCTTATTTATAAAGAATCCCATAAAATCATTGCTGCTAAGAGCAGGTGGAATGGACGGTTCAACAGAGCTATGGCTCTGGGTGAGTTTGGCAACTGTATTAAAAAGAAATCAAGGATTATTCTTATTCTCCTCTATTAATGAGGAGAAGTATGCTGCTCTTGCTTTACAAAGAGTCCTCTTATACAGCAGTAAACCATTTTTCCAGACTAGGAAGGACTCTCGCAGGCCTGTGGAGCGATATTTTCTCTCCAGTTTCCTAGCATTTTGCTTCAAAGTACGCAGCTCTGCATTAAACCAAGGAGCAAGCTTTCTATTTTTAACGGTTTTCATTTTCAAAGGAGCTGCGTTGTCTAAGGCAATACGCAGAGAACTAGCAACCCCATTTACAAAATCATCAACCTGTGAAGGGGAATAAGCTAAGCTTTTGCACTCTGCAGCACTGCTCAGTGACACAGAGGAGAGAGAAAGTGAAGCAGATTCTTAAAAATTTATAACTGCACTATCTGATAAAGATCTACTAAAATTTAACCTTCTTTTGGGGGAGGAGAACTCTGTTAAAGTAATCCTGAAGGTTATTGGAAAGTGGTCAGAGAGGACAGGGTTGTGAGGAAATACTGTTATTTCTTCACATTCTATGCCGTATGTTAGCACAAGATCCAAAGTATGAAGATAAGAATGCGTGGGACTATTCACATTTTGAACAAAGCCAATAGTGTCTAAGATAGCATTAAAGGCTGCTCTTAAGCTATCGCCTTCAATGTCAGCATGGATGTTAAAATCTCCCACTATGATGACCCTGTCAGTATTTAATACCAAATCAGAAAGGAACTCTGAAAACTCATCTAAAAATTCAGAGTAAGGACCTGGTGGACGATACAAAGTTACAAAAAGAAGAGGTTTTCTTGCCTTGAAATTTGGATCAGGGAAATTAAGGGTTAAATGTTCAAAAGAGTTGTAGGTATTAATTGTTTTGGGAGTAATCAGTAAGTCAGACTGGAAGATTGTTGCTACTCCTCCTCCTCGCCCAGAACTTCTGGGGATGTGAAAATTTAAATAGCTTGAAGGAGTTGCCTCATTTATGCTCACATAATCCTCTTGCTGCAGCCAGGTTTCTGTAAGGCAAAACAAGTCAATGTGATTATCACAAATCAAGTCATTAACTAGTAGACTTTTAGAGGAAAGCGATCTTATGTTCAGCTTCCTGCCCTAGACCAACAGCTATAACAGGATGATTTAGATTCAATTATAGGTTAGAATGATCCAAAGTCAAAATCCATCACAGGGTTTGAGCTAGAGCTGATCTTTACATATGCTCTGAATTAAAGGTAAAGTGGAGGATTTTCATGAATTTTTGAAAAGACCCGCTGTCTCCCCTTAAAAAAAAAATGCACATGCACGACCTTGTACCACGCGTGCAAAAGCATGCATGAGCCCATTTCTCCTCATGCACGCTCTGTTTAAATTGGTAATTTTGTGCAAAGGAATGGCTAAAATATCGGCCTGTATATGTGAAAAACTGAGATACATTATCTGAAATACTAGTAGCTCTAATAGCAGTGAAATATGGATCTACAAAGTACAAATGTGTGACACCATTCAGATTGTGTGAAAAAATAAAAATTTTAATTGGCAAAAGCACTTCACTAACGCACTGCAGGAGATATTGAGAGTAGGAGTATGTTTACTTAGAAAAAGATCCAACAATTTTATTCCTAATTGTTCCACTTAAGCTCTTCAGAGATCATGAAAGTTTGCCAACACCCATAGTTTCACTTCATGTCTAAAGCCTGTTGTTCTGCTCCCAGAACGTTTTTAACCCATCTAGTGATGCAAATGAGTTCATTAGTGCAGCTAATTAATGCATTAATTAGCAAACATGTCTGTATCAACATGTCACAAAACAGATGGAAGCGAGTAGCTTGAATGCAATGTTGGCTTAAAGCAAAAATGAAATGGGCACTTGAAAATTGGGTTTTTTCCATTAATATGCAAATGTAGTCAGCGAGTTGCAGCTAAATGTAATCGGACCATTTGTTTGGAGGGAGACTTGTAGAGTACAGTGTGACAAAACTTTTGTCTTTATTTGTTTGCCAAAATGGGACTGCATAGTCCATTTATTCATACAGTACCGCCTGAGTGTTTGACCGCCGCTGCTAACTACAGTTAGACAAGGTCACTGCAAACGGATCAGCGCCTCCACAGACAATTCACCTGCTGATTAGTCTTAATTCAAATCGACGAGGGAGGCTGATTGTGTATGTCTGTGTGTTTCAAGAGAATGTTTGCTGGAGAAAAATGGAAAGACAGAGTGGATGGTTTTGACAGATATAGGCATGTATGTGCATCTAAATGCCGTGTGCATAAGTGTGCAAAAGTGTGTGTGTGTGAACGCAATTACAGGTAAGACTGCCAAGGTTAGAGCACTCCTGCTCTGCATCTTAGATGAACTATGGAGTCTCTGTGAACTGCCACTGCTCACATGCAGAGACAACCCTCGCATGAAAATTAAAGTAAGCATCTTTCCCCACAGTGCCTTCTTTAAATTTGATTATCTTTTCAGAGTGGGGACTCACCAGTGTGTCAAACACCTTGATTCAAACTGCCTTATTGATTACATTTAATCAGGCAACCAAATGCATTCAGATCTGATCTTTATTAAACAGATAGTTTTAATTAAGTCCTCACCACTGTGTATTTATGGCCTGATTGTTTCCATTGAGCTTTAATGAGAGTTTAAACAACAACATTATATCATTTTAATTAAGAATATTTAAAATTATTTCATTGCCTGTTTTTCCTGCACGATGTAACCCGAGTCAAAAGATCTGCTTTCTATGATAAAATGTATTTATTTCTAAAAATGGAAAACACATACAGATATAATTCAACAAATTAGACCGTTAATTCAGATTGGGCTTGTTTTTAAGCTAGAGGATACTTTAGAAAGAACAGCCTTCAAAACAAGTATTAAACATAATTTTTATTCATTCCCATGGATTTCTCATGGGTTTAATGTTATATTCTAATTTATGAAAAGTTAATTTTGTGGTTTTAATTAGGTTTAAGAAGAAATCATAATTAACTGAAATAGAGGCTTGAAAACATGAGTCTGTATGTAATTAATTAAAGTATACTGATTTACTAAGAGGTTCCTGTAAAATCACTGCTGTAGATATGGTGCCATAATTGTCCTGCTAAATACACCTTGTGCCTTCAGAAATGGCCACTTTGTGATTTATCTTAAGTGTATATATTAGTCTATTTTCATGCATGCCTTATACCTAAGTGCTTTAGATATTTATATCATTTTATTTACCTATTCCATATTATATGTTTCATGTTGCACGATTGTACCACAAAAAATTCCTTTGTGAACTCCTTCACTAACAATGGCATTAAACCTGATTCTGATTCAGAAAAAAAGGAGCTCCAAGCAAATACAGTGATGATAAAATGCCAACTTTATGTTGTTGCATAAAGCCCAAATGATAGAGGGAAAATAATCATAATAAAAAAAAAAAAAGAGTCGGACTGGGATTTTGATTCAGAATGGTATCTGAGGAAATACATGTAATAAATACATCACAAAGAGTTTTATAATTGTTATATTTTTTCATTTGTATTTAGGATATTTAGAGAAAAAAGAGGAAGTTAAGAAAAAATAGAAATGGGACCAAATGAAAGATGGTAAAGTGACACAAAACGATGCACATTTGCTGAATCTTTGTGAACTATGTGACTTGTCAGTGTGAGACTATGCTCATTTGCTCTGCACATCTGCTTCTAATAAAAGTCACACAAAGAAAAAATGCATCTCTTTGCACATGGATTTTATGCAAAACAGAAAAAAATGAGAAATGTTTATGTTAGTTATAGCTGAATAAACCTTTTGTATGACACAGATTTTGAGAAAAAATACTGCAATGTGAACGATGGTGGTAATATTGGTTGAAGAGAAAAAAAAATAGAGAGACAAAACTACTTATTATGCTGTGGATTTAAGCTAAAACAGAGTAGGGATGTCCCAGAAAGCAGAATAAACCATCTCTGGATGGAATGTTTTTTTGTTAATAATCCTTTAACTGCTCTGTGACAGACAGGCGACGTGTCCAGGGTGTACCCCGCCTCTCGCCCATAGACTGCCAGAGATAGGCACCGGCCCCTTTGCGGCCCTGACAATATCAGCTGGAGAAGATGGATGAGTAAACCCTTAAATCAAATATATATTTTTACACAGTATTTAAGATTATTTTATGTCTTTAGAAGAAAAAATAAATAAATAAAACCGTTGTATCAATCGATGTTCCAATATATATTATTCCAAACAGAGAGCTTCTTCAAACAGAACTGTGAGACATAAGAGTTATTTGTAATAACGATCTGTCCTCATCAAGGAATGGGAGAATAGTCAACATCCTGTGATACAAATTTAAAACCTATTTTTTATTTATTACATGAAAAACGGTTAATACAAATGTCAAGAAAAACAAAGTGTTTTATTTTGAAAAAAAATTAGGGCCAAACATTATTAGAGACTAAGGAGAGTGTTAATCCTACTATTAAATACAAGATAACTTCAGCAACTACTTACTTACGGTAGAACAAATGAATGAAAGGGAAAACAGCATTTTGTAATTTCTGCTGTGACTCATTTAAAACAACCACTTCACTTATTTATGTAGAAGTGGCCTTTTAAATGTGGTTTATTCCTGATGCAGTCAGATGTTGCTGTGCTGAGTCTGTAGCTAAAGAGAGGAAAAATGTGACGAACAAAGCAACAAGAAATTTCTGACATTTGAACTGTTTAAATGTAGGTTTTGCACTGACTTTGCACTTTTAAGTTAGAGAATCAGAAGAAAATACTTTTAATATAGGGTTTTCTCATTTACTGATTGATTAATAAAAAAAGTATACAGTTTAGAGAAAACCTCAGCTTCCTGAGTCTGAGATTAGTTTCTTACTTTCAGTAGACATGCACATTTGTGCAAGTTGCAAATTATCTCTGGTCTGAGTGTTTGGAACCCACAAAGGCATTGTCACTCTCACAAATGGACAATATTTTAAGCAATGAGCAGTTTGCTTACTTTTTTCCTTGGATCTCTGGTGTTTCA
Source organism: Cyprinodon tularosa (assembly GCF_016077235.1). Lineage (NCBI taxonomy): Eukaryota > Metazoa > Chordata > Actinopteri > Cyprinodontiformes > Cyprinodontidae > Cyprinodon > Cyprinodon tularosa. The sequence goes on along the minus strand of NW_024039725.1, from coordinate 79,354 downwards.
TCGCTGCAAACATTGCCCTCAGAGCCATACTAACACTTACCAAAACTGCTGTCGTTGCTGCTGCTAATTAAACCCTGCTTTAATTCTCACATCCATCTGCAAAGAATCCATTTTCCCTAAGGAAGAGTTATTATCATCACTGGCCACTATCTGCTCTAGTTTACCACATGAGGAAAAACAAGGTCACATTCAAACATTTGTGCATATTCCCATTAAACGTTATTTTCCTGGGGAGCTGTCTGAATAATCTTGTTTGGTTATGAAGAAATATATCTACAGAAAAAAACTTAGCATAGTGTGACCCGAATGACTAAAAATCCATAAAATACGGTCAGTTTCTGAGGGCAGCATTAATGGTACATTACACTGACAGCTGCTATTCAGCTCTCCAAGAATAAGCCTGTGGATTAATCACAGAATTGAATGCCTGTTTTCTTGGTATTATTCTAATCATGACTTATGCAAACTTATATAGTGATAAACGCATTAGCAAGCATGGTTTAGTCAAAAGTGCAGACGCCAGAGTTTTTGGCTCCAGCACAAAGCAGGACTCATCAGCTGCTCGGTGGCTGGAGGGCTGTTTAGCAGCAATAGAGCTTCAGAGAGTGCATCATTGACTTACAAATAAATATCTGAGGACAGAGTGTGCTGTCAGACTCTTCCACATCAATCAAATTTAATACCTACATAAAGAAGTGCTTACATCAAAGAACACCCTGACACTACAGCGCACGCAGTCCTGGACGGACCCAGGATCATTTGCTATGGAGCTTAACAGGCAAAGAGGGAAGAAGAGGAGCCAGATGAAAAAGAGCGAGAGGAAAGAGATAGGAGTATTGTTAGAGCCTGGGGGGGAATGCTGGAGGTAAAAGCAAGAAAAGAGATAAAATATGCAAGTAACAGTGTGAATCCGGAGGCAGTTGCAGTTATTTATGCATTTATTTCAAAACTCTAAGCAGCAGCTTGATACTAATGCATTCAGAAATCACAAACATGGTCCTTTTTGTGTTCATTATAAAAGTAAATTGGGTGGAGATCTTTATTTCAGCTGTTTTAAATATGAACTGGACTTTTGGTAAAGATTTTCATCCATATTTCACTGAAAGTTTCAGAAGTTAGAGCTTAAAAGAGTTTACTTTCCCCCCTACCATTACATGATGAGGACAATCTTCTGTCCTTTGTTACTCTTTAGAGGAACATTTTGTTCACCTTTTACAACCTGATCCAATCTGTGTTAAAGGGCTAAAAGTTCCCCTTACTGGCACATATTTTTTCTGAGTGTGGAGCGCATTAAATTACTCCAGTACTTCCTGCAGGAAAAATAAATAGAGATTAGAAAATAAACCAAAATCAGGCTGTACAAATAATTCTGAAACGGTACAGACAAAACAATTTAATGAACTTTTTTTTACAGAAGAAAACTGACATAAAAGGCGGAGTTGAAATTTTTAATGGGGTTAAACATTGTATGCCAGTGGATTGACAAAGCAGAGCAGCTGAAGAAACATTTTAAAGAATGAACAACTACTATCTTAAGAGTATAGTGGAGGATTCTCTTTTTCCAGGTGGATCATTAAAATAAGTGGTCCTCTTAATTGTCAATCATTCTGGTGATATGTTTAGGTACGGCCGTCCTACGTTCCCATTTTGACTTACCGGCGGTGAGTCCGACATAGTGGAAAGCATTTTCTTCTTTTGGAAAGTAAGCTTGTATGAGTGATGCAAACAGCAACTTTTAAACAGAGCGTGCACGAGGAGAAATGGGCTTGTGCATGCTCTCGCACGTGTTTAATAGGGTACAGAGTTGTGCATGTGCATTTCAGTACTACTGCATCTCAGTAGTGGGTACAGTGTTGTGGGTGTGCTTTTTTTTTGTGGAGAGGGCAGGTCTTTTGAAAAACTTGTGAAAATCCTCCACTTTGCCTTTAAAGTCAATGCTGGTGTTATTCTATAATATTTGGACCATAGGAGAGGTGTAGTGCTAAATGAATTTGCTATAAATTCAAGATAATCAGCTAAGGTTGATTCTGGCATTAATGCTTTTAAATTGCCCCAAATAATAAAGAAAAATCTAAATATACTCTTGAGAACAATTTTCCTGCTCATGAGCTCTATTGGATGACAGTGATTATAGAAATAAATCCCTTATTACAGATGTTTACGGAAAGGTTTTTCACTGAGTAGTTGGGATGTATGAACCAAAGATCCAAATGCAGCACTCAGTGGAAACATCGTTCTAGTGTGTAGTCAAAAAAACATCAGAGAAAAACTATTATGCTGTAAACCATAATGAGTGCATGTAAATTGAGATTAACGATCAACGGGTTCGGGGGGCATCTGAGACTATAATTGCCTATAAATTCCACTTTTTTTAACCTTGTTATTCTTAACCATTAAAGAAAAAAAAAAAAAAAAACTTTTAAAAATCGTCCAACACTTTTCTTTCCTAACCAAGCATTTTGTATTATAGATTTGGGTATTGCATGTAAGCTGCTGTATAGTACAGTGAAGAAACTTCACAACAACGTTTTACACTCCAGTTGATTCACATGCTCATAATACTAATAGTAATAATAATTTAAATTAAAATGTTTAATTCCCTTCTTAGCAAAACCCATATTTTCACCTTTTAAAGACTAAAGAAAACATATCTTTTCTTTCAACCAATCATGCCTGCTCTGTGTTCTCTAACAAGAAGTAGACAGGTTATTTCTTCTACAATAAAAAAAGAAAAGCCTTTTTTTTTTTCCAGGAGCCAAGTTGCAGGTGGTTTAGGTTAGGATATTGGATGTAGTTAGTTGATAGAAGGGTGTCGATTATTAGCTAAACGCTGCAGTTATTTAGCAGCAAACCTCATAGTAGTCTCCATGCTGGTCGCCTTTAGCAGATGTTGACTTCATAGCTCCAGTACAGTGAGCAGCGACGGATGGTTGCCCCTTTTTTTCAGGTCAACTGACACAACACTCACATCATGATGCCCTCAGAAACAGTTTGAACTTCTGACTGAGAGCCTTCAGAGATGTGGTGGGATTATTTCAACAAGGCCCGCCTGCAGGGACAGAGTCTCCAGGTAATTTGTTTTCAATAAGCCATGACTATCCTTGCCCCTGGTGACAGGTGATTCATCCCTCTGAGCTCATCACTCTCACAGCCTGAGCAGCTGCTGAAAACGCTTGCGCTGCTCAGCGCATTCCAGCTGGATGAGCCCGACATGTATCCCTGGGAATCAGTGGTGGATGATTTTCCTCAATTTATGTCCACTGCAGCTACAGGGGGTGGCCTATCAAACACATCAGCTACTGTGCTGTTTCACAGAGCCATGGTGCCTACCTTGATTTTTATGAGCCATTGCTGCATAATGAAGTGAGTCTGAAGTCAGAACGTGGGTATAAGAAACCATAGTTCCTCTTCTGATTGCAAATCAGAAAACCAATGGGATACTCTTTTCTGCTAACCACTAATAACACTAGCTAATAATGTTGAAGTCCATTCTTTGCATTTAATGAGAAAAAAGTTATCAGAAGTCTGCAGCTATCAGTATAAATTGCATACATGGCAGCCGTATTGGATTTTGAGGTCAGGGATGTTGGAACAGACTCTCCAGCTTAGATTTCTAAATTCGGGGAGACTGCTTATTTATTCTAATTGGAAACATAAGTTTCTAAATGAAAATTGAATCCATTACACCACCTCCTTAAGCCACACATATGATGCAATTAAATAAAAAACATATCTATCTTTTAATTCTTTCTTCTGAAAAAAAAACTACTTGCTTTCTTTTCATATGTTTGTTAATAAACTGACACTTGAAAACCTTACACTATACAGATGTGGCAATTGTTCTAAAACGTTATGGCATATTTTCCAAGTAACAACTTATGTACGTATACACCATGCATTAGGTTATTCCTACAGCTTTGTAACCATTATCGAGCTCTACTTTAATGTTGTTTGTTCCGATTTTAACCAGCACAAGCCGTCCAGCCTTGTTCCAACAGCCTTCCCTACAGCTGAAGGTTCCTGCTCATCGACCTGTTTCTTCAATCCTCCAGCGCCCTGATGTCCTGCTTTCTTGCCTCGTTGTGCTCGACTTTGCTTTCTTTCTGTCCTACCTTGGATCTATTAAGCCTCTTCATTTCATTATCTCTTGGTTTGGTGGATTGGCCTTTAAAAATTCATGTTTCGTGTTATATCACTTTACGCTGATCTGGTTAGATCCAGTTGAGTTTTTTTTTTTTTAAATGTACTGCCAATATTTATTTCTTGCCTAGTTTGATGTACTGGTATTGAACTGTTTGTGCTGCTGTTGTGTTACGCCATTATGTAGTTAAATATAGCAGGCTTAACTCATGCTTTCCTTTTCTTTTCTTTCCTTTACCTTCCAAAGGGTCAGAATATGGTCAGACTTTGATGACATTTAAAACAAACACCTCACAACATGCCATTCTCTGTAAGCCCCCCCCCAGTGGATCTACATGATTTAACTAGATTTTCATAATTTTATTTATTTTTCAACTCTTATCTTATTCCTAAAATGAACACAACAAATAACATTAAAGAAGGAAAACTATTAAATGATATATTATGATGTACTTTTACAGATAGGAAGATACTGAATAGTAGAAGCAATTTAATGTTTGGATAAACTGTGTGTGATCGACATGTGGGTGAAGGAAAACACTTTTTTAATTGTTTGGGCTTGATATGATATAAAAATAAAGTCTATACTGCTAATTTGGGGCAAACTGTACTGCAGCAGTTCTGAATGCACAAGGAGACGGATGATGGAAACCACATAAACGCTCCTCTGATGCCATAAAATGTTTCCAAATTTGGCAAACCTCGTTTCCCTTGCAAGCAAGATGAACTGTCGTGAGATGTGTAAATTCACAAACTCACGAAAATACATCTTGCCAGAAGCCAACGGATAAATTATCATCAATACGGAAAGGTTTCGTGTCAGTGAAATGCAATGACGTGTATGACATCAAAGCGTCAACCAGAAGCTGAAGACTGAAGCAAAACAAACATGGCGGCTCCATTTTTAGCAGGAATACTCTTTATTTTCTTTATGAAAAATAAGCAAAAAAAAAAAAAAAACAATTTTTGCCTTTGTGGATGGTAAGATGTTTGCACAATTCTCCCAAATGGATTGGAAAACAGCTTGATTTATCAGTTAACTCTGTGAAAAAAATCAAGCATATGACATTTCAAAGCTGCTACCACTGCTGTGATTGGCTAAAAGCTGGGACATGGGAGGCTGGTAGAGTAGTAGTGGTTTAAAAGTTCCCCTTCAAACTAAAAGACAGCCAAATGACGGCTGGTTACCAGCCAAGATCAGCCAAGCATAAAAGCCTCCAAGTCAGAGTCCCATCACTGAAAAGGGAGCTTTTAAACCTCCACTACTGTACCCAATCAGCTCAAGGAATTCTACTGAGTTTCCCTCCGTGTAGGGAACCCTTTCTAAAGGAGTCTTGGAAGATTGATAGTGTGCAGTTCAATTTAAATTCTGCACAGTATCAATCCGGTTTATGCAAGGTTAACATTTTATCTCAGTTTTCTATTTTTTCCAAACTTGACGATCTTATTTCTGAATTGTCTAGCCAGAAGAGGAAATGTCACAAGCGAAAGGTGAAAGGTCATCAGTGAGGTCCAAGCTGAGATAAATACCTTTGTGGAGTCAAAAAAAAAAAAAAAAAAAAAGTTGTGCTATGTTATTTCTCCCCTACAGTGACAGCAGAAAAACCTTCCCCGGTTCATGACATAAAAAAATCTCATTTGAGGACTCAGCCACCCCTATAACTCCTGGATCACCATAAGGATGGAGACAGGAGGTCCTGTTTAAGACAGGAAAGTCAGGGTATCACAAAAAGATAAACTCTTTATACTGTATTTCCACCCTATCCTTAAACAGTCTTCTGCTTATTTAACTAAATGAATCAGAGTTTTGGTCACCTAGAGAATCTATCCTCACTTGGACGGTTACCTACATGTCTTTGTATTTCACTTTCTTTCTATATGTGTGTGTAGATGTATGCAATAGAGTTTAAAAACCTTTTTTCTTATATGTTTGATTTTGGTGCACAAATGTATTTCTATACACTTTACTGATTTGTGTTCCACAAGAGCACACATTTTCTACAACCTGGAAGATGGATAAACTTAGAGCAACCCATCTAGGTTTAGTCTCCCCTGACAGTGTGCATGTTAATCAGCCAGACTGTTCAGCTACAGTTTTACATAAACATTTAAGTTGGTCATGAACCTAAGTGTCAAAATATTTACACTACCTTGCCAAGGAATTCAAAGCAATTGAACAGCTTCATATTTTGTCACCAGTGTATATGTTGGCATTTAAATTATAGACCAACCCAAACGATCCAATTTATTTTCGAACAAAATCAGGGCAGCCTGCTGACGTTTTCACCATAGCATTCATAGACATTAAACTAATACAGCAGCTCTTCCTAACAACTAACTCATTGTTATGGCTTAGGGGAAGACTAGAGGTTGTCATAACAATTGGTACAATAGAAAGGTTCACTTGGAGCAGGATTGTACAAGAGCTGGATATGGATACAATGCAACTGTAAAATGTTGAGAATGAAAGCGGTTAAAGCAAACTTTTCACCTCATTCGCATGTTGTTGCTCCTTCTTGACATTTTGCCCATTAGTATGACAACACTATCGCTTCATCAAGTGAAAGGAGCTTCTATCCACTTGCCTGTTTTCTGTTCAACTCAATATGATATACCTGGGTTATATGGAGCGAGTCACAATGCTGTAAATAATATAGAAAGCTGAACAACGGTGGTGGCGTTCTGAGGTTCAGGGGGTCAAGGGAGCTACGGCTGGATCACGGTCACTTCCCATGGACCTTCTGTCTGTTTAGGGCCATATTTTATAAAACCAGGATAAAGGATTAAGTGGGTACTTTCTGTTCTCGTGCCAAATAAAGCCACAGCTCGGTTTCACCAAAGCAGCAACACGTTGTTACAGTGGTAATTTATTCTGTGCACTTTCCTGCTCTCGACCAGGCTAACAGTCTTACTCTAATCTGAGTGCTGTATCTGCTCACTCTGATGATGATTAGAAACCACGTTTTCTGGTTTCTGATCGGTGACATGAGGACAAAGGAGGACAACAGGGGATCAAAACAAGAGGCTGGGCAGACAGATTTTCAAAAACATCCCACAGAAGTATGAACTACATCAAGGAGGAATTCTACAATATTGCACTTAAAAAGATTTAGACTACATAATACAAAATAAACTTAAGAGCAGTTGGACTACTTTTGTAGTGATGCACTAGACCGCACACACATTAAGATATAACACCGCTCTGGAGCACATAAAGGGAAGGGTTAAGAAAGAATGTTGGGCCTGTCAATTATATATATTTAATATGTGAATAACAATATCTGAAAACGTCTTATTGCTTTAAAACCTATTCTCTTCTTTAACAGGTCTCCTTTTGTTTAAGTTAAGGGTCAAATTTTCTGCTGGCTTGATTTCTGAGAATAACAGAATGTTTGAAAAAAAAAAAAAGGCTTATTGGCTGATTCGTTATCATCAACAACAGATTTCGCTTTCTTTTCTCTTTGCCCCGAATCGCTCCATTCACATTGTTAAAAATAAGTCCTTCACATTGCTTTGCCCAAGAACACGTATACATAAATGATGAACTTGAGTTGCATCATTCTTGTTTGCATGAACGCATATCTTCACCTTTGGTTAAAAGTTTTTAATTTGAGGAAACCACTGAAGGCTGTGCATTCTTTTTCATTTCTTTTCGTGAAGACAAGCTTAAAGAAGACTAGCCAATTAAAATTGAGCAGACACAGGTAAGTTAAGCATTAACCCAGTACCAGGGAGAAATTTAAATGTTTTTCACTTGGTTTTTGTTAGTTTCCTGGGATATACACGGACAGTTTTGCTATTCAAAGATACATTAGAATCTTGCTTAAAGCTGAGTTAAACCATAAAACCATTCTGCGATCACCAAACACAGTTAAAACCATAAGCAGTGTAAAAAAGTAAATTAACTTAAAAAAAAAAAAAGAAAAAAAAGAAAAAAAGAAAAACACTGTACTGTCTGCACAGATTCCACAAATATAGGATTTGCCACAAACTACCAAGAATTTACACAACCACCAGCAGAGGAAGACCAGAATAATCACTTGCTTTTCAAAAACATGATTTTTATTTTTATTACTTGGTTATTTTCTCCCCTAAAAGTTTTAAGTCTAGGCACATATTACTGTGTTTACTGAAAACATTAGCCCACTGAAGTTATAAAGGAGAAATACCACACACAAATCTGGAAGAAGCACATGTTTATTTTGTAAATTTAAAAAAAATTGTGAAATAGACAAGCATGACTGCAAAGTGGAGATTAAAGGAAATGTCATTGTATTTAATTTGTTAGGAATAAAAACTTAAAATAATGTTCACAGAACCATATTTCTCTATAACCACACTTGCACTGATATTTTTGCCAATTCTTTGTAAAATAGCTCACACTTATTGGTCAAACGGGTGTTGTGACAGCAGAACAGTTAGATTAACCTCTCAACTTGGCCTTTCTCATATGTTCTTCTAGGATTTCCCTGCATTTAGCTCCATCTATCGTCCCATCAGCTATGATCAGCTCTACAGTCTCTGCTGAATAAAGTGTCTCTACAGATGAGGCTGCCTTCAACATTACAATGGAAGAGGTTGTGTGTAGAGCGGTTTGCTGTTATAGTTATGCCACTACTTCTATTTTTAATCAAGATTATGTCTCCATTACATTGCTTCACACTTACGCAATCCGATGAGACGACCCATATTGATGGTCTTTTTCCAGGTATTTAGTACATGTGTTATTTAGGGACTACACAAACGAGCACTCAGGATGACAATAAACCCAGTGAACCAAAAACATCTTCAGGTTTACTGACAGAGGACACACAGACAAGTTTGACAAGTTTGCATTTGAGCTTCCACAGAAGACCTAACATATATCTGCTGTGTAAACATTACATTATGTTGATCTAATGAAGACCTTAAACCTCTCTTTGTTTATTGGGATGAGTCAAAGTACAGGGACGAGAAAATTAACAGATATGGAAAGGAAAGCAGGAGTGGAGAATAAACTTTAGGCATTCAAATTCTAATCCACTTAATCAGTCTCTGTTTCTATATGTGTGTTTTTCCACTGACACAGAATTTTGCTGACATCACCCCAAGGTAGCAGTAAAATAAAACTTTTGGAAACCACCACTAGACTTTTTGAGGAAATTGTACTTTATAGGGGAAAACCATAAAGCAAACAAAATGAAAAGAAAGAAAGGAATAAAATCAGATTTTAAACCTGTCTCTGCATGTCAAAGTCTTGTTTAAAAAGAATGAAAAGTGAAAGCTAAGCTATTTTTGATTAAGCTAAGCTTTTATCTTCAGAAATTAATGAGTGAGGGAATTCTTAATTTCTCTATTATCTTTTGATCCTTAGTAATTATCATTGTCTGAGTAAAGTAAATAAACGCCCACTGTAAAAGGCATAACGAGCTGCCATGCTTTGTTTTGATAAGAGTTTGCAATGTGTATGTTTTTGAGTGCTTGCTGAAAGTTGGGGGAAAATATGTGAATAGATTTCCAGCAAATGTCTAAACAACAGCAACACCATCAGTTCAAAATTACACAAAGATAATTCTATTTTTGTGAGAAAAAGGTTTTCTCTGCTTGAAAGCTTTGCAACCTTTCAGTTTTCATCTAAGAATTACTGGATACACAACTTAGCATTAGCTAAATATGCAGGTATGATTTAAAATGTTCCTACCTCCATGACAGATGTCTCTTATTCCATTTGTTCTGTGAGTTCAAGCTTCGTTTCCTGCGCCCTGTCGTCACATTGGGATCGGAGACATCTGGCAGAGAGCATCTGGGTGTTTTCATTAGACCTAGTGTGGCTTGGTCTGAAGGGCAGCAAAGGGTGAGAGAAAATTGTTAAAACTTAAACGACATGCTGTGATCAAGCTGCTGTAACCACCTTTGATTAGAAGAAAAGAGTTTATGTGTATTAATATGTGAACTCAAGAGTTGTCACTAAAATCGTGTATGCTTTAAATAAACTTAAAAATAAACCTTAATATCTAAATAAAAAAATCCCAATAAAATACATGTAATAGCAACCTTTATCCCAAAGGAATACTTTTATAATGGCACAGAAAAAGATGTAATGCTTAAAGGCATAGTGGAGGATCTTCTATTTCCGGGTGGATCATTAAATAAATTGGTCCTCTTAATTGTCAATCATTCCGGTTATGTGTTTACATAAGGCCATCCTACGTGCTCTGTTGTGAATCTGACATACGTAGTGGAAAACTGCTTATCTTGTTTCGGAATGTAAGCTTGTATGAGCGATGCAAACAGCAACTTTTAAACAGAGCGTGCACGAGGAGAAATGGTCTCCTGCATGCTCTAACACGTGCATAATAGTCGTTCTCTCCCTGGTCTTTTCAAAAATTTGCGAAAACACTCCTCTATACCTTTAAGTGTTAAGACAGATGCATTCTATTTACTACAGTGGCTCAGCATCCTTTTACAAATGACTGCACCAGTAATGATGGTTATCTAGGTCGTCGTATGCAATCATACCAAATGTGCATCCATAAAAAGCATTTTGAACACGACAAACTACACAAGCTTTGTAAGATACCTGCTTACATGTTTAATGACAGTTCTAAAGATCTCTGCAGACTGTTACAGCTCAAAATTACTTATACCTACCGTCTTTTACTATATCTGGTGGAGATAAAAAATGATGCTGCTTGTGATGCCTATAACTGAGAAAGACTGCCAAAGTGAGCTGAAGGAAATTATGAGTGTACAGCATGGAGAGAATAGGAGTATGCACCTTAATCAATATACTGTTCGGGTTCAGAAGTACAGGCATCATCAATCACATACAGTAGGCACATGGAGGTATTGTCATTCTCTTCTCTCCCTCTCTGTGACGGCAAGTGTGATTTATGTTTACAAGCTGTCCTGTGGTGGGTAGAAAGCTGTGCAATGTAATACTTCCCAGTAAATAGAACCCAAATAAATATTACCTCTCAGTGTTATGTCTGAGAGACATTGATTCAGTCCCTTCTAAAGCTGCCACTGCATGCTTTTTGTTTGTGGGACTCCATTATATTATACCTCTTGTATTCTCTTCCACTCTTACTTTTGTTTTATATAATCTGCAGTTTCAAAGTAGAATAGATGAATCCCTACCTAATACACCAGTTTCCTTCAGCCCTCCAAACTTCTGCATGGCTTTGATGGCCTTGGTCAACGCCTCTTTGGTCTGCAGCTGGCCGGTCACTGGGTCGGGGGGCGGGAGGTATCCAAACCTACTCAGCCAGTCCTGGAAGAGAAACAGAAGCAGACACACTTCAAGAAACAGTCAGCTTTTCATGTTCACTGTGGGTGGAAAGGATTCTGGGCGTTTATGTGTCTGAATCCAGATGCAGTTGTTTTATTTTCAAGCTTAACATAGTTGGGTGCTGAACAGAAACAAGAAAAAACAATATAAATTGAGCTTTAATTAAACAAGTCAAAAGCAGAGATGAATATTAATCACAAGATGAAGGTTGCTCTAAAGTGAATACTGTTGTTAAAGTCCATTATTTCCAGCAGATTTATTTTCTAAGTATAATTTTTTTTTTGAAAAATGACTGGATTCTCTCCATTACATCCATCTTTGACTCACTCTTGAGAAACGTCACCACAACACCAAAGGTCATGTGATACCTCCCACTTTAAACCCCTGCCATCTAGCTGCAGCAAAACTCAATGCCCAATGATTTGCTGCTGTTATGAGCAGTTAGCAGGCTGTTTTCATCCATGTTATTGTCTTTTATTGAGAAGGCATGTTTAACATTACCATAATCATTAGTCAGTACTAGAGCTACAGACCGGTCCGTGAAAACATTGTCTGGAATGAAACCGGTGCATGTTGCATAAACAAAAAAGGTTTGGGGTTGCTGGTTTAAAGCTATTGTGCTGCAGCTTTGCATTAATGTAAATAGCAATGGGTACCTAATCCCAGTATATAGCCCCTTTGGATGTTACATGTAGACTTTTATTTTGGTCACATGTTTACCAAACTTACTCTCATCCAACACTGTTGCCAACTATTGGCAAAGCAGAGAGCAAGGCACTTTAAATAAGATAATGGAGATGCTGTTTCTTAAAGTGCAAAACTCTTACTAGCAGGTTGCTTTATTTACTGACTCAAATCAAGTTCAAATACACCTATTATGAAAATGTTCCTTACTTTTATTTCACATTTTGCAGTGTGTCAATCAAATTTAATTTCATTGACTTCCTATTATCTGTCATTAGATAAATGCCAATTTTGTGGGCACAACCACTGCAGAAATTAGATTTACATTACATTACATTACATTACATTACAAGATCTGTAAGGTTTAGGTTTTTTATTTTGGCATTCAAACTCTTGGTTTCAAATGTAAGTTGATATATTCAGAATAACTCCTCTTTGTACCCTTTCTGTACATTAAACTGTTAGGTTCTTTGTATGCAGTACCACATGTATTCATAGCTAAATAATTATTACAGAGGTATCCCTCAACCTTTTTGACATTAAAAAAGTGTCAGAATGCATTCAGTGCGGTTAGCATCTGCTTTTTTGGTGATTTAAATTTATTTGAAAGCTGTAGAAATGAATTAAGAGTACTATAGACAAGCAGAGCCCAACTAAATCTGTTTTTATTTAACATACTCCAGCTGTGGTTTGGGTCTGAAATTCTTCTCCCTGGGAAACCACAGCAAAAGGTCATAGAATAGTAGCTCTCTTAATTTCAATGTCGAGGCTAAAATTTAAATACACAAACCAATACACAACACACAAATACACAAAACTTACAGAATAAAATAATTTACTCTCCCATTTTGTGATTAAAAATAAACTTATAGCATACATCTTTTATATGAAATGTTGATTGTCTTTTGGGATTTCTTAATATATGTTGGGAAGTGTAACTGTAGAAAAAGAAAAGTTAAAAATATTTCAGTTTAGTCAGGTGTGTATAAAGACCTTTTCTTCTTTTTCACTCGTTAAATATATTCCAAGAAAAGCTCCAGCTCCAGTTATCCCAATAACAATTGAGCATGTAGAGTATATTGTGCCAGAAGGCACATTACAGCAGTTGATCACAGGAATTAAGCAATGTTAATGTCTAAAGTCAAAGATCAGTCGGGGGCTGTGAGTTGCGATGGAAATGTTGCCTTGAAACAAATAATTACATGTAAATTGAATGACACCAAAGGTCACGTTTTTATTGGCAACTCTAAGTAAATAAATTGGAAGGGGAATACAAGTGCACTACTATTATTCAAATGATGTGAGAAACCTTTTCTTTTTTACAATATTAGTATTTTTAAAGTGGCATAAACCATGTGTAACACTTTGTTTTGATTGAGGGGGAACTCATTTTAACTCTAATAAAAAATAAATGCCTTTCGATTGATAATCTATGACAATATGCAGTTTTAAGTAAATAGCTACAGCATCAACTTTGCTATGAATACATAAAAATCATGTATGACACATACAAAGACAGAAACGCCATATAAACACCACACACGCTCCTCTGCAAGGAAATTTACATAATGCCATGCAACCATATTAATAAATGAACTCAATCTCATGCTATTGTACAAAAATGATCATTCTGCAATGATGGAGACTAACTTACATTATATGAACAGTGACACCACAGCAAGGACAATATCCACAACAAGGACACCACATTTTCTGATTCATTCAACTACAAATCATGCCTCTAAATCATCTATAGTCCATATAGCATTGAACTTTCAGCCCAGGGTGGTCAAGTGAACAATAAGAAAAGAGAAGAAAATAGAAGAGGATGTCACAGCAAGAGAAACAGACTTTTTCCAAACACAGCAGTACTCTGTACCTTGTTCTTAATAGCCACACTGCAAAAAGCGAAGGACATCACAAGTGCACCGGTTTCATTCCTTCTGGTTTTGACTGATGCAAGGTACATGGGATGTATCATATTTGATAGGAAACAACTTCACAGCAGCTTAACTTTAGGGGGCTATAACGTCTAAAAAAAAAAAGGTCCACTAATGCCAGACCAAAAAAAAAAAAAAGAAGAAAGAAAAACGTGTAAAAGATGTTTTTCTTCCCATCAGCTTGCTGAAAGAAGGACACTACAATTTTTTTGTGGCTGAACAGAAAAGTTAATCTGGTTGTTTGAAAATATTTCTGATAATAGAAACAAATAGATATACAAGATATGTAAACTAAATGGCCAGTGTCCATCTATCATTCTTATTAAAGTAACACACTTTTTTAATGTTATTTAACTAGGAGCAACGCCTGCATTCAGGAGCTAACTGCAGGCTGGCTACAGGTGCAGATAGCCAAACTAATTGACCAGCTAATACTAGCATGCTGTTCTGACAATGCTATTCTGTTAAGACCAAATATATTATTCTGGAGAGATGTTTGACCAAAGTCTATGTATCCAAATAGGAACCAAAATGATGAAAAGGTTCAATTTAACATTACCATACATAAATCAATGTGTTATATTTTTCACAAGCATTAGGGAAGTTGTAGATCTATTATTTGAACAAAATAAGGGGCCAACGAGTAGGAATTGCCATAATTGGACTAGTCTATTTTCTGCATTGCTATCTGGTGTGAGTTAGTTTATCAAACAATGCAATGAATCATTCATCCTGAAAGTGTGATAACAGGATTATCTCTATGGATCAGTTTGGTATGTTGCAACACAATCTCAGTTTTTAATGTAAGTGTGAGCTCTCAAGCGACATATTGTTTGCTACTCTTATTATAATAACATTTTTCAGAAGTGAATCAGTCTAATTTGTGTCCTAGTTCCCATTCGCAATGCAGCACAGCTGTGCTAATAATATCAAAAGAGGCATTTTGCAGCAGAATGGAGTAGGGCTGATTGGAGTAGCTCACTAGAGCTGGCTGCAAAAAATAGAGTTGTGCGACCTCCAGAAACTGTGTCAACCTAATAAAAAAGACACATCCTTCTAGAAATACAGGCACTATAAATGACAAGACAAAGCAGTGTCTTAATTCTAATATTCTTTTCTCTCAAACGAGGAAGCAGCATTTATAATAAACTGTCAAGCATGGTGCCTCTGTTCATCAGAAAAAACTATTTATATAAAATCTTGCAGAGGCTCGGCAAAAAAGTATGGATTTTTTTTAAATTTCTTGTCAGGGTTAGAATGCAAAGCTAAAGAAAATATTTTAGCAGTTACCATATAGGTGGTTTTCAAGAGTTTTGTTAAACATGTTAAAAGATAATGCTTGATTGAAAATAACACACACACAAAAAAAACTTTTTTCAAAAATAAAACAATTCTATTTTTATTCTATATGCAAAATTTTACATATTACTCTGAAGATCATGTAGATGGATAAATGTTTTCTAATATTTTTCATAAGGAAAATCCTCTAAAATTATGTGTGGCATTAGTATTCAGTCTGCCTGAGTTAATGCCTTTTGGGCATCGTCTTTACCAGCCCAGGACATTTTTTTCCTATTCTTCTTTGCAAAATGATAGCAGTAAGAGGTAAAAGGAAGCCTCAGTGAACATCAATATTTAAAGCTTACTTTAAATTCTTTATTGAATTTACATCTCGGCTTTGACAGGAGCATTCTACACCATTCCAATGTAGCTCTGGCAATATGCTTTCTGATTATACTGTTTTATTCTGAGATTGCTTTTTATTTAGTTCATGATTAATGGGGAACAGCTTCCCAAATCCCGTTTATAGACTAATTTACTAATATAACATTTTACTGTAAAAATACTTTGTTTTGAGATGATGTGCAGTATTCGCTTTCTGCCTCACACCATTTTGCATGTGGCTGAAAATTTGAACTACCAATAATGGTTTTGGTATTCCCCTTCTTTCATTATCAGTGTTTTTGTGGCATGTTTCTGATGAAAAATGTTCTTGTCTACAGATTCCTCCAACTAATGCAATGCTTTTTCTAATTCTAGCATTGTCCTAATCTGGCAAGGTTAGGACAATACTACCTGGCCCGGGACAAATTCCAGCATTTTTATTGTCATTACATTGTCACAAGTACAGAGCAGCAAAATTAACTCTCTGCATTTAACCCACGCCCTTGGGAAGCAGTGGGGGGTTAAGGGTCTTGCTCAGGGACCCAGAGTGGCAGTCTGTGGGATACGCTGAACCACTAGCCTGCCATATATATATATATATATATATATATATATATATATATATATATATATATATATATATATATATATATATATATATATATCAATAAAACATCAAAGGGCGCCAGTTTTTTGTAAAGCCAGTGACCTCGCTGTGGCTGGGGTAAATTTTCTGTCACAACAGAGAAGAACTAACCAGGATCCTACAAATGGCGAGTCGCTGCCAAGAACAAAGTGGATCAAAAGTCGCACAAGTTTGCAGACATTTGCAGCAGAGTTATGACGCCAAGTTTAAAATAATGATGGTCAATGCAGCGGAGGCATCAAATCGTCAGGCAGCCGAAAAATATGGAGTTGCACTTGATTTGAGTCAGAAGATGGCATGTTCAAAAGAACTGGAAAAAATGCGAACAGCAAAAGAAAAGCTTGCCAAAAAATTGCAGAGCTGAAGGGTGAGAGTAGGAGTGACAGCGTGTGCAGAACGGCAGAGGAAGTCTGTGAGGATAAGCCTCATCCAGGTTTTTGAGAAGTTCCGTGCGCAAAGTTTACATTACATTCGAGTTGAAGTGTTGCAAGATTTTCATTAAATGTTTCCCATCAATCTTATTGCAGAAGGTAACACATGAGTCCAGCCACCAATGTTTAGTTTTAGACAATTACGGTAAAATAGCAGCAGACTCCATAAGAAACCACAACAACTTATGCTTTTAAGCTCTTATTGTTTCGGGTTCAAAGATGAAATAATGTAACCTGAAGACAAAAAAAAAAAGTTTATTCCTGCGCTCCCAAATTTATTTTGGTTCGGCTTTGGACAGATGCAGAACAAGTTCCATTTCTATAGCAATAATATCAACTGTAGTATTTTGTCCAATCATTCCCATTTTATGAAATATTATGTTTTGCAACCATCGAATAATCTCTTTTATTTTCAAATATTTCCAAGGACAGAAAGTTTATATATTTTTTTATGTTAGATGGTTGTACAACCATTGCTGGTGCTTAAAAATTTGCCTATAATTTGTAGTCCTACAAAGCTTTAGGCGGTTGGTATTATCTGACTTTTGCCAAAAGGATCTTTTGATAAACATTAAAATTGCGTAATTCAATGATTTGTATAGATTCGTGAGTAAAAAGGTTTTTTAGTTTATAAAGTTACAATAGATATCAATTTTTTATGTTTTAACATTTGCATGTAGAAATCCTTATCTGTCAAAGGTCCAAATGCACTTCTAAGAGTTTTAATTTATAAAAAAAAAAAAATAAATAATGTTGTTTTTCTTCAGAGTAATGAACTCGTTATGCCAATGCACTGGATCAAATCTAAAAAAGAAAATTAAGGTTTATTGTAATATAAAAATGATGTGAACAATTTCCAATAATTTAACAAGGCACAAAACAAGGCATTCATTGCAAGCTCTCATGTCTTAATTAATATGATGGTATTGGTTTCACTGCACTGCAGGAAAAAAAAAATTTTTTTTACAGTAATTGCACTACAATGCCACTAATAAGCCCTCCTGAACATGGAGATTTGCTTTGTACCTTTTCCAAATTTACACAGAAACCGAAATGAGCAGATGTACCACTTTCTCGTGCATGCTCCGAGCATGGCCCAATTTCTGATATCAGATCCAGCCTAACAGCTTCAGTGGTGCCGAGTGCCGCCTTGTTGGCTCGCTATCATGCAGATGTTGAATTCTATACTACTGGCTTAAAATGGAAAAAAAAAAAAACCTACTTATATTCACTGTCTTAGGCAAATCCATAAGACCCAAGAATGTAAAACAGAAATACACAAAAAAATACAAAAGTAAATTTGTGTTAATTCAAAGTCTGGAAACACACATCTGGTCAACAGCAAAGCATAATAAACTTTTATCTTTGTTTTATTATCAAAAACTTTAAAATAAATACCAGCTAATAAAAATAAAAAAACTTTTAGAAATGGAAATTGAGTTAAATATTTGTTCCTAAGCAGGGTTTTTAGTCATTCAAGGAGTTTGTTTTGTTGATGTAGTGCTATGGACGGGTAAAAAACCCAATTATAATAAATGAATGTGAAAAAAAAAAAATTCAACAAATAAAAATCAAACATATGCAAGTTCTGAAGTGTGCCTTTTCTAAATTCTCTGAAAACAAAAAAAAAAACAAAAAAAACTTACATTTTTGAGAACTGACCAATAAATGTTTGGCCTTGAGGCTGTTTATTGGAAAGTGGTGCCTTACTGTGATGCGTGTTTGCATTTTAAAAGCAAAGTTGTTGTTTTACACTAAAAAAATTCTGTCTCTCATCAATCGAACTGCCAAAAGTTTACTTGAGAAAACTCTGCCCACATTAAAACAACCAAAGGTAAAAGCAGACGAAGGAAACACAGAAAAAGAAGTTAGAATGGAAAGGCATTGAGAAACAAGATATCTTGCATCTCAACATCAGCGTATGCTTAAGGGAACTTTCTCTTTTATGGCCTTGTAAACATCAAACCAGACCACAGACTATGATTTCACACACCACAAGAGAGAATGGGAGGGTGTAAATGCAAGTCATGCATGGGGAACATCAATAACGCTGGAAAAGAAGAAAGAAAAGATGCTGTTATCACACACTTAGAAACACAGGCCATTACATGTTTTCTATTGATTTCTCTCTATATGAACTACCTAAAATACATGTGGTGTTGAAGAGAAGGGAGGAACAGCAGGTCGGCGATGAGGCAGTAGCTGAACCACCAGAGGGGGATCATGATGCCAGCTGAGAGGGTCTACCCAAAAAATCTACTGCCAGACAGCTTTAGAAAGTTCCTCTGGCCTTTTTATTGCTTTTTTCCGTCATTAAAACATGTTTCCTATTCAAAAAACTAATAAAAATTTTAATGCAACCACTTTCTTTTACCATAAAACATCCTTAACAGCCTTTTTTCTAGCCAACAAACTCAGGATATGGCTATACTTTTTTTTTTTTTTGTATTTTATTGTCTAGTCAACTTGCCATTTACTTAATAAAAACAACATAGTAGGGTGAAATGAGGGAAACTTTCCATCTTATTAAATTACATAGAGACTAAAATGTTTTATTCTATTTAAATAACTTAAAAGACAAAAATCCGTATTGAAAAAGGTAAATAACAGCACTCCTATTTTCTCACAGATATATTTTACGAGTTTTCTTTGAAGCACCTTAAATGTTTACCTTTATGTCTTAAATAATTCTGTGAAGGTATAGGATTTAGTAGCCTTGTAAACTAGCCCCACTCGCCAGCGGCCAAAATCATTTTTGCCTGCGAGGTCAAAAACAACGCAGAGATGTTTTTAATTTTTGAATGCAAAGCGGGCGGGGTTTTTAAGGTGTGGCGACAAAGCTGCACGACGCTGGAGAAAACACAACAAGGAAGATGCCAACAACTATTGAATAGTAGCATGCACTGCGGCAGCAGCAGCTTTCAATGGAGCGCCATTTAAAGTTAAAAGTTTTTTTTTCTGTTGCAGCTGTTAAATAAAAGTATGTTTTAAGATAATTTAAGACGAGAATATTATAATTTAAAGTGTCACTATATGGTCCATTTACAGATTTCATGCATAATTAAAAAAACTATTTCCGAAGTTCAGAGGACCGCGGCAACCAGTGGACCCCTGAGGCTAACGGCAGCCAGGGCTAATCGCAGCCCGTCTGCAGCGGCCCTCTCTCAGCATAGTCGTGGGTGAAGGAACCCTGGCTATGATGGCGATTTCTGACTCAGCTTTGGAATCAGTTTTGCAAGGATTAGACTTGGGGGTTTTGTTGAAACATGAGCAGAAGGAGGCTCTACGCTCATTCATTTTTGAGAAGGAGGTATTCGTCGTTTTTCCGACACGCTGTTTGTTTACACTCTTCCCTCAGCTTTCTGTCGCGCTTCCTACGTCACAGTCAGTTGCGCTCATTGGTCAGTGTGTTGGCTAGTAGATACAGATATGGTTTGAAAAATAACGGGTTGTTCCCATCAACAATCTTCCGATGTGTCATTTATCGGGGCCAGACTAAATTACACATATACTCTCAGAATTGAGTCCCGTTTATTAGGCTAAGATTTAGAGGAATTCAATAAGAACATAACTCCTACAGTGATTGGGAATCAAAAACTAGAGCTTCAGGAAAAAAAACAAACACACATTTTCTTGTCCCTATTTTTATTTCAAATTAAGAACAAAATATCACATGGCCTCTGCAATCAAATGATAACAGCTTCACTAAATCATTGCTAGACCCTACAGAGAATACAAGTTCTTGGTACACCAAAGCAGTAAAAGGGGAAAAGCTACTGTAAATGTGTTTATTTGTGCTCAGCATGTAAAGAAAATATTTTCTACAGAAGCCTGATTGCTGTATTTAGGATTTTTATGTTGTTTATAGGGCTGCAACTAACGATTATTTTAAAAATCGATGAATCGGACGATTATTTTTTCGATTAATCGATGAATCGGACAAAAAATATTTTTATATTAACCTCTTTATTCCAAAATAAACATTTTAGACAGAACAAACAAGCACACAAGTACAGGTTGCTAATTAACTGGTGCAATATGAAAAATAAATGTTTGTGTTAAAACTACGCAAACTTACATGAGAAATGTAGCTGTACATCCACAAAATATAGGCTACTTTGTTTCATAAAGCGCAAAAAAAGACATTTTTGTTTTTGAAAGCCCCTAAGGGGTTCAAACAATAGGCCCCCCCATTTCAACAAATGAGTTTTTTTAGACTAGAAGAGTTCTGCCTTTTAAGACAGGAAAGTATAGCAGTTAAAGTTGCTACTTGAGAAAATACTGAACCATAGAGATAAAAATAGCCCTGTGATTCAAATTATAAATTGTATTTGGAATAAAAATGAGAGAACTAGGGGTGCTAAAAAACACATCCTCCAAAGACTCCAATTTACATGGGAATGTGGCATATAATTAATTGACATATTACTGATCTTGCTGGATTTTATTCTGCTTTACTTCCATAAATTGCAGGATCTTCTTTACTTTATCTTTGACAGAAGATTTAAACTTTACAAGCCTTGCCCTCATAATTTGCAAGTTAATTTATTTATAAAGTAAATGTAAACGCTGCTTAAGCTAATTCAAATGAAATTAAAAGTAAAATAAGTAGCCTTATCACTGTCTGTAACCTACTAACACGGTAAGGAAAGCATCAGATGAGCTACCTGAGAAACTAACGTTACGTTTCCCCACTTTAAAACCAAACAAACATGGTGGTTCCGTGCCATGTTAATTTCTTTTGAAAAAAGTTGCATGTTATCACTTTTTTCACTTTACAAAGCGCAGGCTATTTTAATTATTGTGATCAATTTGCGCCGTCAATCCCGGTGCATGCGCGCTTCATTTGCAGTCTGGACGCTGAGGCTCTGACTGCAGCTGAGAGGGACTCCTGCGGGAGTGGGGGGAGGCGCCCCACGGCAGAGTAGGAACAATACATGCTTTCACGTAAGAGTCTCCAAAAGCCGCCAGTGACACCGAAAAAAGTCGCCAGATTCGTCACTAGTCGCTTTTTTGAAAAATAGTCGCTGGAGGGGTCTGAAAAGTCGCTGAGTTGGCAACACTGCACCTGCGGCGCTGACTCGCTCTGCCATATTTTTTTTCTTCCTCTTTCAGTCAAGAGGCAGTGATGACGGCGCGGCGGATGACGCAATAATCGCGCGACACAACTAATCGATGATGAAAAACGCTTTTAAAAGTCGATTTCTATCGATTTTATCGATTCGTTGTTGCACCCCTAGTTGTTTAGAAGAAAAAAAAAGAAAAACCATCTGAAGGACAGACTTCAATTCCTTCGCGTATTGATAGCTTCTCAATCCAATAAGGCGAAAAGGCACAAACTTATGCCTATTAAATATTTCTGCTAAGTCAGCAGGCTATAGCATCAAAACATGAATGAGGTTAAGCTTAGAACAAGCTTACATTCAGGCTGTTAAATGCAACTTTTTGTTTTAAACATATTTTACACAGAATAAAAAACAAGCACAACATTAAATATCAGCAAAATCTCAAAGTGTTTTGGTCCACATCCATTCAACATTTTTTTCCCTCGCCCATTTCACCTCTCCCATTTGTGCCATGGCTCAGTGTTGGTCCTTCACATTTTGACATGGGGTCAGTCAGCAGACACCTGATTTGAATCAGTTTCCCATTAAACGGAGGCGCAGGGGGGGAAGAAAATAAACGGGCTGGAAAGAGGGTTAGACGGTAGGAACACAACAGTGAGCAACTGAGAGACAGCTGGACCTTCTTACCACCCCCAGGTCAACATAAAGAAAAGAAACAGAAGATCTTTTACTAAAGCAGCGGGGAAATTAAGAATTGAGATGGATGTTCGTGGAACGAACCTCCACCAGATTCCCTGCATCTGTAGTGGAGTGTGTTTCAAAACGTATGGTTTATTCTGACAATTAATAAGACAACTTGATTCCCTTTTAAAAAAAAAAAAAAAAAAAAAAAAAACAATAACTGCACTTTGTCTTCAAATTGTCTTGTTGGGTGCATCTGTTCATTATTCCTAAATTTTTCTTTATGTTCATTTTGGTCTTTCCTTAACAGTTAATGCTTGTGCATGTCGTTTCTTTGTTAATTAATGCATTCTGCCCCTGTTGTGTCTTGGGCTTTACTTCGATATCATATCTGTTTATCCATGCTCTAGGTGCCACTTTGTTAAGCAGTCACTCTCCTCCAGTTGCTCTGCCTTCATTACATCTCAGCTGCTCCACATCCCTTTGATTAGGGGTTTTCTCTCACTCTCCAACTCTGTCCAGTATATAAGATTACCAATTCTCTTTGTTCACAGCATAATTCCAACATTCCTCAGCCTTACTTCGTTACCAGCTAGTTTCACTGCTTTTTAATGCCAGTTGCCTTCAATTACCTTTTCCTCCCACAATTACTTTTTTAAGTTCCCCTTTTTTTGCTTAAAATTTTTTTTCACAGTGCTGCTCAGCAATTGTGTCCATCATGAACCACATCATGGTTTGCTTATATTATATTTAACCTTTCATATCATATAATCTTTCAATTTTCCATGTTAATCTTTTCAAACTTCCCATTTCCTTTGGCTAAACAGAAACTCTCTTTGAGCGTTTACATGCACGATGAAGAAAACAGTGTTTGAAATGGATTAGAGGAAGCAGGGAAACCAAAGCAACACACAGCTGATTTTCCAGCGTGACGGTGCTCAGTACCTGACTAATGCAGGACATTTAACGCTTCTTATAAGTTTGCTGAAAAAAAGGATCACTTCAGTTTTGTCAGGTGTATACTGTAACTGTTTATTTTCAAATGCATGCTATGTATCATGGATCTAAGCTATATGTATAACTTTCCTAGAATAGAAATATCTCTTATTGTCCCACAAGGTGAAAATGCGGGGGAGCTCCATGTAAAACAACACCAGGCAGAAAGTATGTATTAAGACCATTCAGGAATGTTACACAACAGGAGGGGGTATAAACTATGATGAACATGTTGGTGTAATTTTAGTTTTTCTTTTTTTCCATAAATCAAACAATATAAATTTACGCTAACCCAAAAATTACAAGGATTATTTTTTTGTGTGCTTATTTTCCTACTGTCTTGTGCCACGGTTAATATGACAACAAAACTTTTATGTAAAGCTTATACAGCTTAAATCCGCCAGCATACTTTATATGTAAACACAGTCGCTATGTCTGAATGTAAGCGTTGCAATATTTGCTTGTCTTTGTGGGTAGACAAAAATAATAGTTAAGCTTGAATGTGTTGATTTAGGAGGAAGTGTCTCTGATTTTTACCCGACCCTTTTCCATTTTGATGTGATACTAGCTTCACTGGAGTTAAAAACACTAATTATTTAGTAGTTTTCTGCGTTCTGCACTTGAATCTTAGTTGATCCCAGGTTGTTGCAAAACTGCATCCGTTTAATAATTGAATAACATAACAGTGCCAGTTTTGCAGAGTAATTAGGGGATGTGGTCAAGGACTAAATGTAAAAAAAAAAAAAAAAAACTACTTTATAAGCTAAATGTTCTTTTGAAAGTCTAATGGTGCAATTCAAAACACCTAGAAATATAACAAATTCATATGAAATCTGTCCATTAGTTGTATCAAAACTTATGCAAAAAAAGGTGAAGCCCACAGTTTATAGAATTAGTAGTTTATACCAATCTAAGCAAGCCACCAAAAGTCAAGTATTAGAAAGTTTTTTAATCATTTTTTAATCAAATATCATCATAGAAGAACATTACAACTAATAACAATTGATTTCCCTAGAAACCCAATCATCTAAATTTGCCAATTTGTTTACAAAAATAATGTAGCCAACATGATTTTCCAATAATACAGGGGAATACATTTTTTGTTAAGTGAGGGAATATAGCACCAGTCCTCCAGAGACAAAAAAGGCCAGAACTCTGACACTGTGATGCAAAGGCAAGTTGAGATATACACTCACCGGCCACTTTATTAGGTACACCTGTCCAAATGCTCGTTAACACTTAATTTCTAAGTAGCCAATCACATGGCGGCAACTCAGTGCATTTAGGCATATAGACATGGTCAAGACAATCTCCTGCAGTTCGAACCGAGGATCAGTATGGGGAAGAAAGGTGATTTGAGTGACTTTGAACGTGGCATGATTGTTGGTGCCAGAAGGGCTGGTCTGAGTATTTCAGAAACTGCTGATCTACTGGGATTTTCACGCACAACCATCTCTAGGGTTTACAGAGAATGGTCCGAAAAAGAAAAAACATCCAGTGAGCGGCAGTTCTGTGGGCGGAAATGCCTTGTTGATGCCAGATGTCAGAGGAGAATGGCCAGACTGGTTCGAGCTGATAGAAGGGCAACAGTGACTCAAATAACCACCCGGTACAACCAAGGTGGGCAGAAGAGCATCTCTGAACGCACAGTACGTCAAACTTTGAGGCAGATGGGCTACAGCAGCAGAAGACCACACAGGGTGCCACTCCTTTCAGTTAAGAAGAGGAAACTGAGGCTACAATTTGCTCAAACTCATTGAAATTGGACAATAGAAGATTGGAAAAACGTTGCCTGGTCTGATGAGTCTCGATTTCTGCTGCGACATTCGGATGGTTGGGTCAGAATTTGGCGTCTACAACATGAAAGCATGGATCCATCCTGCCTTGTATCAACGGTTCAGGCTGGTGGTGGTGGTGTCATGGTGTGGGGAATATTTTCTTGGCACTCTTTGGGCCCCTTGGTACCAATTGAGCATCGTTGCAACGCCACAGCCTACCTGAGTATTGTTGCTGACCATGTCCATCCCTTTATGACCACAATGTACCCAACTTCTGATGGCTACTTTCAGAAGCACAATGCGCCATGTCATAAAGCTGGAATAATCTCAGACTGGTTTCTTGAACATGACAATGAGTTCACTGTACTCAAATGGCCTCCACAGTCACCAGATCTCAATCCAATTGAGCATCTTTGGGATGCGGTGGAACGGGAGATTCGCATGGTGGATGTGCATCCGACAAATGTGCGGCAACTGTGTGATGCCATCATGTCAATATGGACCAAACTCCCTGGGAAATGCTTCCAGCACCTTGTTGAATCTATGCCACGAAAAATTGAGGCAGTTCTGAAGGCAAAAGGGGGTCCAACCCATTACTAGCATGGGGTACCTAATAAAGTGGCCGGTGAGTGTATACTCTTACAGATTATGATAATGACATAGCAACTCTTAGACTAAATTGAAGTTTTTGAATTAATGAAATAAGCCTTATTTTTCCTCTCCTACTGCTTCTGGTTCAGTTAGTTGTGACAATGTGCGGTAATACTCATACCAAGTTGCTTATGAAGACTGGATAGTGTTGCGCTGTTCTTATTTTGTTTTTTCAGGTATACTGTATGCTATTTAGAATGTTTTAATGTTGTTGCCTAGTGTTGGAATACAGTGCTGTAAAGAAAGACATCTATGTGATTACTTTAGCCAATAAAGATAGTTTTCAATATGGAGCTTTTGCTTTTTTTATTGATGAACCAAGTTTTTATTAAAATCCTCAGCTTACTTTCACAAGAGGTTGACAGCTTGTGCCAGATCTAGAAACATGGTGATAACTGGCTTCTCCAACAGTTTATTGATTTTTACGGGTTTTGCAGGCTTATAACCCATTACTAATGTATGAATTTGGGCTGAAACAATTAATTGAATGAATCGTGTTTAATCAATTATTGAAATAATCTTATCTTAATCTTTAATTTAGTAATCAGTTAATCATTAAGAGGAGTATAGAGACTCTAAAACATGCCTTTATCTGACAGAGAAATCCACTTGGAGCAGCAATTATATCAAAGTTGCATTTAAGATAAAAAAAATATATATATTTCGTCTGTAAATATTCTTTATCCGGAACTTCTCAAGTGTAAAATTTTTAGCTTTAACTGGTTTAACTTCCTAATGAAATACCCTTTAAAGAACCTTTGGCTATCTGATTATTAATTGATTAATCGAAAGAATAATTGACAGATTAATCACTTTGCAAAATAATCGTTAGTTGGAGATTGTAATGCTGGTAACTATAATGAAACCAATCATTTAAGATGTGCTTTATTGTTTAAATATAAAAGAAAGATAGAAATTATGTAATAACAACACAATTAAACATAAAATATGGTTTATTTGAGAATTAGCTAATAGACATTTCTCTATATAAAAGTAGGGATTTTTTTGAGCCTCCATGTATATTTTTTGCTATACTACATGCAATTATGAGAACACTTCACTGGCTTTATTGTTAATACATGTAACTGACATAAAAACTAATTTAAAAAAGAAATTCTCAAAGAGATTTTTAGCCAGAAGCAGATTAAATAGCATTCAGATTGATGATGTTTAGGTAAATGTCCACAATCGTGTATTGATCGCGTAAACATAGAAACAAGTTAAAAACTTCCAAACTTTTCAGCTAATAAAAACACATTTCTCTGAAGATGATGTAACATCTGAATATGTTTGCTGTTTCTTAAAACGGATCTTACTGCATTCCAAGACTTAATGCAATATGACTTGTTTATTTAGGAGGGAAGGTTTGGTTAAATTAAAGTTTTCTCAGTAAATGTTGTGTGAAATAAGGAAGAACAGCACACAAAATACTGTGAATTTGCCCATGAAGCAAGGGCTTTCAGCAAAGCAGATTTCCATTACTGCCGGGGAGTGTATGCAAAAACAGAAGCGATACTATGATTCTCTAATCAGTTCAAGTGCCTTTCCATTTTATATCACCATCTTATTTTGTGAAATCATTTACTTAAAGCATTACACTGGGATGATATAACAGCCAGATGATGACAGCTTGTGTGTTTGACTGAAGACCTCATAAAAGGAGAGCCACAGGCAGACCCTTAAGTAAATATATGTGCAGCAGAAATGAAGGATTTTGTCTCACCTTTACAGAGCTTCTGACAGAAACGACTATAAGCAAAAAAAGCTGGAGAGAGGTATTGCAGCTGACATACAGTGATCTTTACACATCCTTTAGAGGTATGCTTGAAAGGCTTTAGTTGCAAGAGAGGGCAAAAAAAAAATGAGAATCAGCTGAGCCACGAGATTATCCGTTTTCTGTAATAAATGATCCTCATACTCCGTCTCAGGACTTCCCATCACATAAGAGTTTTCTTGTGAGAGCTGAGGTCAGATAAAAAAGAACAAGAACCTGGCTTCCTTACTCTAACTTTATCATTACCTGCAAATTGAAAGTCACTCAAAATCCCATAAATCATGCAGTGCTGTGAAAATTACCACTCCAAATTCACTGTGTCTTGCCTGACTATACCAACTGAGAGGAAATTTAGAAGACGGGTTCAATATTGGGTTTCCTGAGAGAACTTGATTTGTTTGCAAAAGTGCAGTATTGATTTCATAACTAATGTCCAATTAGGGGCCTTAGTGGGAGTTATCATCTAATAGTGAAAGGGAGGATACATGGAAAAGTTAAGCTTGGCGTTGTCAAATTACCACAAGTCTACATGCTGTAAGATCACACAATGTGTCATGTTCAATTAGAGTAATTAGTTAAAATGTTGGCCAAATAGATTAATTGACTTAAAAAGTACTTTAATTGATGATAATGAGGGTTAGAATGAATTATCTCTATTGTTTTTCCATTTTAGAAGCTTTGGAAATAATAACTATTTGCCCAAACAGTATTAAGCACCTTTAAAATCAAATAAAATGTATACACCGTTATAATGAATCTATAAGAAAAAATATAAAACGTAACCTTTGTGTTAATCCGGCTAAGATAGATATTCTAGGGCTAAACTGGGGCTGAACTTTAGAGAGCATACACCCAAGCACGACAAACTCTGGCGGCAAAGTAACATGACTCATCTCAACTCTGAGCGAAGGATAGTGCAAAGACGAAGGTTTTTTAGGGCATGAAGGGGAGAAAAAGGAGAAATAAACCTTTATGAAGAAACTGATCAAAGATACACCCTGCTTGCCTGCAAGAGTCACTGGGATCATGAAAGAGAACGAAATATTAGCACCCCAAAGCTGTAGTAATTGACCGAAGCCTCATGTTAGTTTTCTCTGTTCATATGAAGAATGCTAAGGCCTCTTCAAAAAGCACCTCATTAAACAATTCCTGAACTCTTCCTTCTTTTATAGTGGAAAAAGTCTTCCAAGTGTTATTTATTAATAAAGTTAAAGACAATAAGGTGAGTTTCTTTTTAAAATATGCCAAGACAGTAGCAAAATAAACAATTGAAAATGACCCGTGGTATATGAGTAATATGAATATGGATGTAGATATTTATACTGGAAATATTTCCTTTTTTTACTGAGGTCTAGGTAATTAGGGGCTATACTTGACTAATTACATGTAATCAGCAGCTAGGAAAGGTCGGGGAGGTCCAATGAAAAGGTACCTCTGCATTGAGTAGATTAGTATTTTAGGAGACAAGACAAGCAGATTGTGGCTTAGTCTCATCACAGACGACAGCAGAGGACCAATGAGCGAGGCGGTGGTTAAACCCTGAACCACTGTGGCTCTGTGAACCAGCAAGGTAAATATCCATTGCCCAACCCTGTTGGTCGCTCCAATCTGGGGCTAAAAGCTCGTAAAGTCTGTTGAGACTCTGAACCGGTTGGTGGTAACTGCCTGATCATACCAGAGAGGTTGATCCAACCTGTCAAAAAGAATAAGCTGATGCTGAACCTCCCTGTAGAGTCAGAAGGACCAAACCCTTAACTCACACAGCTGGGAGAGACGTGCAAGTGGTGAGCTGTACTGTTGAGACATCATGCTGGACTTTGAAAAAGGAACCTCATCAATCAAAAAATCCCTTGGCCTCAAAACTACCATGCATCTGTGATACAAGTCAGCTCAAAAAAATCCAAAGCCTCCCCTTGAGACCTTAGTAGTTAGCCTAGGAAAGGGTTACAATATTTAGTTGGATTTTATATTTTATTTTTAATTTGCTTAATTTGGCTATTAGTAATTCCTTGTTAAAAGCATAATAATTATGGAAGAATAAAGCATTTTAGTAAATGTCTGGGAAATAGCTTTACTGAGTGACATTTTCCCTATATATTTAGATTTTTGTAAAATAGTCTCAGAGCATGGTTCATAAATATTGGGATGTCTTTAAAGGTTGTCTGTAGCAAAATTGGAGTCTTAAACAAGAGGCAAAGAGGCAATATTTGGTATGGTAGGCTAACAAAAGATCCCAACATCTCCCCATTCCTAAGGCTTCTTTCGGTTCAATTTGCATGTTTTCTAAGCCAAAAAAAGGCTTTGTTTTGGGCTACTCTATAAAGCTGGAAACTCCACGCTAACTTCTTGGATGGGAAGCGAAGCATCTCCAAACTTGGAAACGTAGTCCAAACTTGGAAACAAAATGGATTGTTTCTTAACCTCTTAAAACCCACTGGGTCGCCGGCGACCTGGTGGACCTTAAGTGGGGGGTAATAATTCAGAACGCATAAAATTACACCGGTAAAAATTTTACCAGCAGGTGGAGCCATTGTGCGCAGCTCCAAGCTGACACCACAGGTTCAAAGCCCCATAGCTCTGGAACTGTTATAGCTAGAGGTCTGACATTTTCTGCATTAGTGGTTGACATGATGTAGAACAAATTTATTACAATAAAACCAGCTTTTTCTCAAGAATGTCTTTATTACTGCTGTTCAAAAAAGACCCATCATTTCCAAGAATAAAAAACAAAAACTTTGAGTCATGTTTGAACTGATGCAGGTTGGTATGTGTCCTACTCATCCAATTTTACATATTATGAAACTAGAGGGTGTTAGCTTTCAAATAATGTATTGCACATGTAATTTGGGCTTATAGTTCATAAGTTATTTGCTTTTCCATTTTGGTATGCAAAATTGGTGAAGATTACCCAAAATTAGAAGGATGTTAAGAGGTTAGCTTTTTTGGAAAGTCAAACACCACCCTCTGGGCTTTTTAGCCACTAAAACCTTGTTTGATCCAACTAACAAGTGCTGATGTAGGAGGATAGGAGCCACTGTTAGCGAGTGGTGGATAGGAAACAGATGGCTTCAGGCTACTAGGTTTTCTGTCTTGTCACTAGAATGAATGTGGTTTGGAGGGATCAGGCAAGTCCTATCTGTCCAGATCTCATAGGGGCTCTAAGCAGTGTAATACTCTTTACGATGTAAGAACCATGGTTGGTTGAACTATAACCTAACATGAAGAGAGTGGAGGAGGGGTTAGGCTTGAGTGTGACAACAGCAGCATGTTTTCAAGGGGATGGAAAAGTGTTTCAGTAGACTCTTTCCAGACTTTGGCTCCAAAGGGTCTGATACTAAAAACCAACACCAATGAAATTGCAAAAAATGTAGCAATTTATTCAAACCCATCCAGCAAGCTGGAAAACAGCCGTCATAAATATAGCAGTATAGTAACATATTTCCATTAATTCTTAGAACAAAGCTAAAAAAAATTAAAAAGTTTACAACAGAAGTGATGCCACCAGATGTTGGACTTTCTTACTGCCTCAAAAAAGACTGATTAATAATACATAAAATAAAGGTTTCAGCTACTAAATTACGATATGAAGTTTGATAATGTGGCTATATTTAGTTAGTACAAAAGTGAATAAATAGAGCAGTAGAGAGGTTTGATATAATTACATTTCCGGATAAATAGATCTCCATTAATCTAGCTTGGTCATAGAACACAACTGGCGTCTTGAAATTAGCACTGTGACTTTCCTAGAAAACTGAATGAAACTTCACTCCCGCATATCAGCCTCACAATTCACAGAGTTCTGGTTGAGGTAGGGCTGGACAATAATTCAATCTAAATTCATATTGCACTATAATTGTATTCAATAACGCTGATATAAAATTTGAACAGAATCCTGGTATTTCGATATACGCTGCAGTCCGTCGTTACAGCATGTGTCCCTTACTGCTGTTACACACACAGAAAGACCTGCAGCTCACTACGTGAGCGAAGACGTACACCAGAGACAGTAAGCTTATGCTCTGCTTCAATGCAGGAAAGGACCGCCCATGAAAGCGTGACCAAACGTTCCTGCTTTCAGTGAGCTTTCCCGCAAATGTCTCTTAATTCAGCATTTGACGAATGAGAAAAACATTGCTGTTTGCAGACCATGTAGAAAGCATGTTGCTTGTAAAGCAACAGCTGGTCACACAGCTTAAAGTTGCAGTCAGTGGCGAAGAGCTAAGCACAGCCATTAAATAAAAGGAAAGCACTAGCTTTTCACTACTAACATTATATTGATATTATGGGATGTGTGAATTGATTCATTTGTCCTGATTGAGTGGATCCTTAAAGAGCATAAAGCAGGTGAGAGCCCCACATTCATCAGTGTTTAGAAAAATAGGAATTGTTTTTTGAATCAAAATGTACTTATATTTAAATGAAATAGGCTTTTGGGTTAATTTGCGAAAATATTTTACTTCCATATTTTAAATGGGACATCAGAAATAGGGCAGGGTCAGGCAGTCCACTTTACAGCGGTAAACAATGGATACCAATGCTAATTCACTTTAAATGTGTACAAGCACACATATGATGGACCACAACCCTGTACTCATGAGTCTGCAGCACATCAAAGAGAACAGAGAGAGAACGGGGGAAAGAATTAATTCACTACCGTATTTTTCCTATTTTTATTACAAAATAACTATGAGTGTCATAGTAGTGTCGCAGCTTGTCCTTATTGGCAATTTAATCATGATAGTTTAGTTGAGCAACAGCCTGCTGTTTTTCTGAACCATTTATTCTGAGAGATTTGCACTGTGATCTATTTAAAGAACTTGGAAATAGAAGTTTGGGCAAAATTTCGGGAGGTAGGGAGTGAGAAACAGAAGCCGTCGGTTCGGGCGATGTTGGCTGTTCTGCATGTGTGCAGGCTGTGCCGCTATAGAAAATAGTTCCGGTTTTCTTCCCTTCATTTAAAGGTTCTCCAGCATTCATGTTGATCCCAATCAGCCATCCAGTGAGTGCGTGTGGGATCTCCTGTTTACTGACCCGTCTGCTCCAGGAAGATTTGTTTTGGACTGGAACAGCAATTGTATCTCAGCCCCACTGAGGGAACAAGTTTCATTCATTTCAGCATCATTCAGCAGAGTTGGTTCAGCCCTCACAAACACAATATTTAACCATGTTTATAATAAAAAACAATCTCAACCTTCTACCAAACTCAAACAACTACAGTAACTACTCTGCACAGAGAGCTGAAGCAGCGCTGACTCTCTGAGGTGCAGTCAAATCATGTGTTTGTTAAAAAAATATCAGTCTTTAGAGAGACTGCTTAGAAATGTCAGTTATATTGGTAAATTACTTTGCTACTGTGGCAAAAATGATCCATTTGACAAATGTTGACTAGACAAACCTGAAATTTGCTCTTTATAAGAGGTTTGGTTCAAAATGTTACTAGCACTGTGAATGCTCACTGTGCCCAGGTAGAAAAAAAAAACAGGGCTGAGAATCTGTTTAGTTTTTACTAAAGATGAGGAGTGCAAAATAAACCAAACTTCAATTAACAAAGAGAACACCATAAATAAAGACTAGAGCAGGGGGATATGACTAAGAGAGAGGGTGAGAAATCATAACAAAATTATTATGAAAATAAACAAAACTTTTTGTAAATTAATGCCATTCATGTAAATAAGGGTTTATCAAAAACTAGATTTAATTGAATTATTTGTGTGCCTTTAGATTGCATTTGTAGAGCTAGTTGCAAGTTTTTTGCTTATTTATAATATTGATCTGTCAACATACTCTATATGAACACACAGTCAATCACAAAATAATAAAGGAGGCAATAACAAAAAAACCAAAAGAGCCAAGAAGCCATGGACTGAGGCATATGAGGAGGGAGAGATACTATCCAGATGTATATATATTTAGCTTCCAGCTAAAAAAATATGTCAGCATTAACCGTATAGAGTATAAATGGTTTCAGTGAGAGATATAGAGTGTAACTCAGACACTGATGCCATAAGTGCACAACACCAGCAGCATATGTTGATCCCTGGGTCACTTTTAATCTGCAATGTTCCAGCCATATGAGCCTCTAAGTGTGTCACTCTGTGACGCTAGTGTGATTTTAACACTTGCAGACTTGATGCACAGTGAGGTACAAAAAAAACTGAATTCAACAAGTATCACTTGCGAAGTAGTGTATTTTGATTAGTAGAATAAGATTCCATGTAAAGTTTGCATAAAACCCTCAAGCTTTGAACTACAAATTGTTATTGACTTTTTAACTTTTATTATATTGATTTTACGTAAGGATAGTAGAATCAAAAGTTAAAACTAAGCTTACAGTTTTCCAACAACAAGCCTAAATTGTAAATGGAAAGACTACCTTGACACATACCATATATACTAGAGTAAAGTTGCAGTTGATACTTTAATTTACTTGGGCAATTTTCTTTGATTCATGCCTTGTGGTGCCATTTCGGCAGCCCATACTGGTAGGTAGTATTTTCTGTTGAATTTGAAAAACTCACACAGAAAGAAAAGACAATTAAAAGAATTTTATTGACCTAATTAGTTGTTGGCACTCAGACCTCGGCAGGAAAAATTAGCACAGAATTTAAAGAACGGGAATGTTTTCCCTGTACGACGAAACCCGGGTGAAAGGCGGGCCAATCGGAAAATTCTTGCAAAACTGGAAAGTTGCCCCCAAAAGGGCAAAAAAATCGCACATTGTAAGCCCTGCTTTAGGCAGAGGTATAGTAACACCACAGGAAGTTGTGCAGAACTCCACTAATGGTGAATGAGCATGAACATATGCTGCAAGCCTTTTTACTTAACACTGGTGTTGGCTGACGCTCTGTAAAACACAGATGATGTAAAATACATAACTAAGAGCAATGTGATGAATGACCCCGGACTAAAAGCAGATCCTTGCAGTACTGAAAACATACATGAGAAAATTTAACTTATGGACGCTACACGAGAGCGCCCACAAATTTGTCCCTTTGAAATTAAGCACAGCACAGGTTACAAAAGGTCTTTGGTGCACAACACAGATTTTCTTTTATTGGGAAAAGAGAATACAATTGCGACTTTAGAGAACATGCAAGACAGAGACAGAGTGCACATTTCTTCTCAACAGGGATGTTTTTTCTCCCTCACCAAACACAGAACATGGTTATGTTTTATTTTCTTTTACTTTTGTTTGCATCGCTCTGCGATAGGCTACGAGGTGGACTATGATAATTTAGTATTATCATTATGATTAACTTTTTTAGAATTACTTTTTCCACCATATCCATAGCTTTAAAGCTCATCTTTTGTTTACGGCAACTCTTAATATGCATGTAGAACACAAGATCTGCTCAGTTTAATGGGCGGAACCATGGAATGGACATCTTAACATTGCTCAGCAATCTTTGTAGCTCACCTGAAACACATCCACTTAGTGCGTTTACTAAAACACTAAAAAAGTGCAATTGCGCTTGCTCAACTTAAAACCTCTTATTTGAAACATTTGAAGATCAAGCCCCTTTTGGAACCTAAATAGCATTCCTGCACAATGAGCAGGCATAAGCAGATGTGCTTGCAATTCACAGACAGAATGCAGAACTATCAGAAAGCCAGATGGTGACAATTGATGTAGCTACTTAAATAATAAAGCCTAACAGTCCTGCAATGCCTTGTGGTAAAATGACAGACTTCGAAATGTCGAAGACCAACCTAATCTAAAGCAACTTCAAGTTCTAATGAATTCTCCCAAGAGCCTCCAAACAGAAAAAAAAAAATAAAGAATAAAGAAAAAAAATAAAGAAAATTCCTCTTCCTACCAAATGCATCCACGAAACAAGTATCAATGTTATTTCAATGAAATAAAAAAAAGGTATTAGCTCAAACCTTTTCATTGAATTGAGTGAAAATTAAACTTGCTATGTCTAAAGTCAAAAATAAATGCCAGTCTCCTGGTTTCCAGCCATTGTGAAAGGTTTCCCCCGCTCTGGTTTTTAAATTTGTCATTCACTCAATCTATGTATGTTATAATTTATACTTAGACTGAGAAGTTAACATAGCATCACCATCACAAATATCAAAAATACTAAGCAATGCAAGGTAAGGAAAGTAAATTTATATAGCACATTTTAATGGCAAGGCAAATCAAAGTAGAGTCCAATGGCATGGAGGTAAGACAAGTAGTTCAAGAGAACAAAAGTGACACATAAAAAAGTTATAGAAGCATAAATATGTAAAAAAAAATGATTATTAAATGATTAATATTTTTTTTCTTAAACAAATATCAAACTTTTAAGACAATGGAATGAAAGTTATGCTGGAAACATAACTAATTATGTTTTGTTTGCATAGTCAAAGGCAATTCTAAACACATTTTTTTCTAATATCAATTCTAAGCAACTGAGGGTTTCAGCACTTTCACAGCGTTCTGGGAGTTTATTCTAGATCTGTTGAGCATAAGAACCAAATGCTGCTTCTCCATGTTTGGTTATGGTTGCAGGTAGAAAGTAGATTAGAGACAGAATACCTGAGAAGTTCGTGTTGTAGACACACTGATGGAAAGTTTGTAATGCATTTTAGAGCTCAGCCATTTAGTTATTTATAGATAAACAGAAGTTTTCAAAAATCTATTCTTTGAGGTACTCTACTGGGAAATAGAGTATCAATCTTAGATCTGGGGTTATGTATCTACTTTATTTGTTTAGGTGAAGACATGGGCAGAAGCATTCGGTATTACTGCAGCTTTCTGATCAACTTATTAGGTAGACATATGAAAACACCACTGAAATAAACAATTCTACTAAAGATGAACACATTAATTTGTTTTTCAAGGTCCTGTTGAGAGATTCGTCCTTAATCCCAGAGATGTTCTTTAGGTGATAGAAGGCTGACTTCTATCCCCTTCATGTACCTCTAAAGCAGGCACGTGCAGAGGGGGGGGCTAAGGGGGCTTGAGCACCTGCCCCTTTTGCTCCATGATCCCAATGTGCCCTTTTGGTCCCTTTTTTTTTTTTTTTTTTTTTATCTTAATTTTTTTTATTTGACACATGTACTGAAATTATTATTATTATCTTTTTTTTTGGCAAGAAAAGCAATACAATAAGCCCTCCGGTCACATTGTTACCTTTGACCTTTTGCCGGTGCCGCACAGTCAGATAAGGCGGCTAACTGCGGAGCTAAAGGTAGCGAACATTCCACATTACACTGTGGCCGCTGCTCATTTGGCCCTAAGCAAGATCAACCATGATCGGACGGATGGCTATGTCTTCAGTCTGCATCGCCTCTCCAATGTCAACCTGAATAGAGATGTAAGTGAAACCAAATGAGCCCCATGGATGATGCAGTATTGTTTGATCTAAAACACTGTTTACTCAGGGCTTTTAGTCTTTTTCATTGAAAATTATGTTTTTTAATTCACAAAAAACTGTTCTGTAATGATTACAGAACAGTTTTTTTGTGAATTAAAAAACATAATTTTTGGTGAAAATACTGGAGTAGGCTTGCTACTTGTCAGACAACGGAAAACTTTGAACGTTGTATAATTTCTCTACTTTAGCAAAGAGTAGCGGTTTAAACGGAGGAAAGTATAGGACGCGGCGCGCCTTTCTCTGAAGAACTACTGAGCGGGAGGAGACAGCCAGGTGAGGAAAAGCTGTTCTTATCTATCGATTCAGTATTTTTATCATACAGACATTAGGCTGTTGTTCTTGTGTTTACCTTAGCTTTGATTGTATGTCTCACAATTTTGTCATTTATCATTGTTCATTAAACTCTGAAAGCTATGTGACTTTGTTAATATTCTGTCCTAAAATGCGATAAGATGTGCCCTTTTTTTTTTTTTGAGCACCTGCCCCTTTAGTGGTCTCTGCACGGCCCTGCTCTAAAGGATCCGGCCGGAATCCATCAACACCCAGATTAAAAGCCTGATTTATGGTTTCTAACTGTATTTAATGAAACTGCAAACTTTTGAACACCCTTCTTTTGGTCCAGATACTATTACTTCAGTTTTGTCTACTATGGATGTTTTCTCACACGTCCATCAACTTTGCAGCAACATCTGAATGCCTTCGCAGCTTTACGTCATGCTTCAGTGAACACCATCATTCATTGAAGTCTTATCCCTATTGCAATACATCTTTTTTCCTGCGTATTTTCTCACTGGATCTTAGCCTTTTCTTCATAATTTATAAAACTCCACTGGGAGTCCCACACTCCGGAGTCTTGCTTAGTTTTTTTTTTACCAGTTACAAGCATATGCAATGTTATACCTGGTCACATTGTCTTGTTATGGTAAATGTACACAGAGGGACTTTATTTACTAACAAATTGGGTAAAACAGAAAGTCTAAAATACAAAAATAACAAATAAAATGCCAGCAGGAGGTAATCATTTTTCAGACAAACTTTGCATGCATCCTGAGTGAGCTGCTGGGATACAGATTTGAGTCATAAACCAGTCATACCACCTTGTGTTGTTTAACAAAGAGGTATTGAGAGACTGGATTAATATTCCAGATTTCATTTTAATTTGTAAAAACATTTTACTAATTATTTATGGCCAATCTTTAATATGATTCTAGCCTTCCACCACATTTTTTGGTGATGTATCTTTATTTCAAAAATTATTGCCAACACACTTATCTTTGCTTTCTGACCCTTTATTAAGACCACTTGCCCAATGAAATTCAATAAAAAAAAAAGAAAAATACCCAAACACTACAATTAGATAAGGATTAATAGTCAAATATTTTTTTAAAAACTCTTTTTGTCGAGTGTCAACAATCCAAAAGAAAAATGATTTGGTTTAAAACATGTGTTAACATTTGCTGTTATGTTTCAAGTTGACATTTTTTAATGTTCAATAAACTTGCTTAAAATGAGAATTGCTAATCTCACAGGGAGCAAAACGTTAGCCGAAACAACAAAAACACTGCATTGGGTGATGAAGTTGCTGTTTTGGAGAGGAAGCAGACAACGATGTGACATTTATTTTACAATGTGAGGCAACTTTGTTGTAGAGGGTCTTATACTTTAGCAGGCCAAATATATTGATCACTGAAACCAACAACATTTCTTTAATCTTCTTTGTCCTTTCTCCAGGTTTAGATGCCTGATATATGAGCTCAGAATTGTGCTGCTTGGGATGTCAACTTGATAAAGACTAAAGGCCAAAATAGAACCGAGAATATGTGAGGGGAATAGGAACTAACAAAAGATTGAAACCCTCCATCTTTCCATTGTCTTTGGAAATCTAGACAAATTTAAGAATGATGGCAAGTAAGATAGAGAAGCTGTCTTGCAGACACAATGGGTATATTGACAAAACAGTTTTCCTTAAAGAAAAAAGGATCTGGAAGATATAACATGCTGCAACTGAGGAAGGAATTTATTAACAAGTGTGAAAACACATGTTTATAATACATCGTGTTATACTTGTTTTTTGTTCACCAAACTAATTGCTGTAAGATATCAGACATAACTGATTTTTTTCTAAGAACTACAAAATAAGAGTTGCAAAGTATAAAACATAATGTCAAAGTATTTTTTTTGTAATTTTATGATTTTCTTTTCAAAAATTGTGTTTTGACACGTCCTTTTGGTCACATTATTTTAGTAGTTTCTAGAGCTACCACCATTTTTTGACCAGGCCTGTTTAATATTTTAATTTGTTAACCTTTCTGTAAAGCATGGTTAAAAAACAATGTCTTTAATTAATTTGTTAGTTTTTATAGAAATTTTTTGCTATTAATTCTTTTTTCAGATTCAAGTTATTTCTGTGAACTTTGTGGGTTATTCTTTCATTAAATGCAGGGTACCAACAATTGTTCGTGTGTATATATTTATGTACAGTATGTATGTAATGTACTTGCTTCCAGTAAATGACATAAGTGGTCATTTACTGGAATAAAATCCAGTAAATTACAACATCCAGTCTGATTGTTGATCTGTTAACTCTGTAGTTGTTATTAGTATTATAGCCTTAAAGAAACATTGAGCTTGGCATAAAAAACTGAAATAAAATTTGTATCTGTGAGTTTTAATGATTTTGTCATGTTTTGGCCTAAAATCACTAGGTTTCACATATTCTGAGTGTAACGCTATGCTGTGGTGCCTCCTACAATACCTCAGTTAGCAGAACACCAGCTTAGACCATCGTCCATAGTAAGGTGCATGTGTTACTTTTACATCACAAGAGCTCTTTTGCATCATATAGTGTTGTTGCAACAGTTGCACTGAGCCATTTCATTATTATTTATAGTAAATTATATCTCAGACTCTTAGAAATTAGTACACATAATTGGTTGCAAATAATCTCCCTGAATACTAATGTGAGGGATGCATACAGAGCCACACCCCTCCCCCCAGACCACAACCTGGTTCATCTACAGCCATAGTAGACCCCCCTTGTTCAAAAGCAGCCGGTTACAACTCACAGCATCAGTAGGTGGTCCACTGAGATGGGAAGTGCCCCAAGAGACTGCTTTAATACCACAGAGCGGGATGTGCTGATTGAGCCGCATGGTGAGGAGTGGGGATAATACACTGTCTGACGGACTATTTGAACTTCTGCACTGACATGGTCTCACCTGTTAATAGTCTGCTACTACTCGAATAACAAGCCTTGAATAACAAGGGAAGTCAAAGCTGCCTAAACAGGAAGAAGGATGTCTTCAGGAGCAGAGACAAGGAGGCCATGAAGTCAGCACAGCAGGAGGTAAAACACTGTGAGGGAAGCCAAAGACATCTACAGGAGAAAGGTGGAGCAGAAACTGAGGGAGAATAACATGAGAGCCATCTGGGAAGGTGTGGGAACTATCACAGGCCACAACACAAAGACCAGGGCCGTTGAAGGGACAATGGGGAGGGCAAATGAACTGAACAAGTCCCCCCCACCTTAGCTATCACAGCACCGCCATCCTACTCTTTTCCGCCCCGTGGCACTCACTTCACATCTGATGAAGACAATGGAGCACATCATCCTCAATCTCCTAAGACCTCAAGTACAACACACCATGTACGCCTGCAGTTTGCATATCAGCCAGGTGTAGGAGTGGAGGACGCCATCCTCTACCTACTACACCAAGTCCACTCCCACCTGGATAAGGGAAGTGCCAAAGCAAGGATTCTCTTCCTGGACTTCGCAAGTCTATTCAACACCATCCAGCCCTCCCTGCTCGAGACAAACTGAATAGAATGGGAATCGAGCCCTGCCTGGTGGTAGGATCTCCAGCTACCTCACAGACAGGCCACAGTATATCAGGCTCAAAGACACCATCTCTGAAACTGTGGTCAATAGCACTTTAATGGTGTGTGTGAATTATTGATGAATGATTATGTTTACATTAGTCTAAAAAGTCAAGGATTACAAATGCTCCATAGTGCCAGGCAGACAACGATGGTGGAGGGGTGGCCTAGTGGTTTAGAGAAGAGGCATGTACTCTGAGGAGGCAAGCATGAAACTGATTCAAACTTAGCCCCTTATCCCCAGATTGCTCACTAGGATAAGAGTTCCACATTCATCATATCTAGCAGAATGGTTAAATGTACTTGCATTTGTACTCATACTCATCATCTTGTTCTTTTTCTGGGACAGGTTAGTGGGGCCAGCACTCTCAGAAGAGACTCCAAGAATTCCCTATCAGCAAAGACACTTTCGTCAGCACCTCTTAGGGAAGCCTGAGGCCCTCCCAGGCCAGCCGAGAGACAGAGTCACTCCAGTGGTCCTTGGCCATTCCCTATGCCTCCTACAAAGGGGACATACCTGGAACACCTACTGAAGTTGATTGTTCATCTATCATGTGGATTTTGTTTAAAACATTTGTCAAAAAAATGTTAATGTGTTTGAAGTTGACATTTAGAACTTAAAGGGAAATAAATTGTCCCGTTTTATTTATTCTCTAGAGCAGTGCACCCGTAGAACTTCAGGGTTTTAAAAGTTTTAGCTAAATTTGTGCACAGAAAAAGAAGTACCAAAATTAAAGGTAGCAGATAAACAAAAAGCAAGGATTAGGTAAACTAAGCTCCAAAACAAACCCTTCAGTGCATGTAAGGAAGGGATGCTCGTAGTTACACAACATAGTGGTGGTTTTTTACATATACAAATATTTAAAGCTGCACAAAGCTTTGGATAAACTCAGTATAGTAGATAAACTCAGAAAAAGAAAACATTTGATATGAAACAAAGGGGTACTGGAATACAAATAAGTAACTCTTGCCTCTGGGCCACAAATTGAGAGCAAGCCACTTCTAGCACTTAAAAAAAGAAGCAACAATGGGGGAATGATGGGTAATGGCTTGCAATGTCATGAATTATTTCATTTAAAAAAAGTTCAAATCTGGCATATGCTTTAGGCATTTTCAGCTTGTCACATACAATACGTTCAAACTGTGCAGAATAAAAGAAGACTAGCAGAACATAGCTTTTTATGAATCTTTAACTTAACTTTAACTGAAATTGAACGTGTTAAGTATTTTCTGGACCTTAAAAAGCATAGAATTTGTAACCTTGGACAGGATTCAGACATAACATTAGGCTTGTATTACTGAAGGCCATTTAGTTTGATGTGTAACCTTAAAATATCCATTTAAATAATTATCAGCAATTTGAACAAACTATTTATTAGATAATTTCTTTTTCTTTGAGTTACTCCCAAGATATGCATTATTTATAACAGATAATACTCCTTTACATCATCTTTGTTAAAGGTACATGTTATGTACTGTAAGGTCCTAACTTTGAATCAAATAAAAAAAATATATATTCTAAATATATTTTTCTTCTTAAAGATCTACATATTTTGCAAGCTGATGAGATCTGCTGATGTTGCCTGGTCTTACAAAGCATTTGGGAACATGGGTCCATTGTGTTACAGGGTTTTAACCTCCTTTAGCTGCACCATTTACATAAACCCATATACATGTCAAGTACATTTCTGGAAGGAATAGTATAGGTTTGAAATACATTTTCCTCCATGTAAGCTGGTTCGCATATACTCTGGGGAGAACCTAAAGAGAAACCTGATTGTAAGCATCGTATTGATGATAGTGCTCCCTCTGTCCAATTTTGATATATTGCAGTCATTATCTCATAAAAAGTTGGCATCAAAGAAGGCACATATGAGTTCTATTGTGCTTTTAAAAGTGGTCACCAGAGAACAAATAATCACAGAATCTGCACTTCCACTTTATCTCAGCGTTTCAGTAACTTAAACAGAAAACAGAGGAGGAAAGCAATTATCTGTGTGCGTGGGACAAGCTATTATTGACCACCTGCTACCTCACTGCAAAGTCCTTATCCAACATGGTGTTAACTGTAAACTGTAATATGGGAGTGGATATCTATAAAACACATCGGTATTACATCTTTTTCACTTTAAATCTTAAAAGATCATCAGAAGCATTTTTGTCATTTTCGTCCTCCTGCAAATTACAGTACTATTAAACAGAAGAGGGAAATCCCAGAGAGGAAGGTGACACCCAAACGTATTTTTCGTTTCTATGCTAACTACACTGATCAGTATAAAACATTCATAGGTTTTTGCCATACAAGCACTTTAAAATCTGACATTTTAAAAAAAAAGAGTTTCTCTTAGTATAAATAGAGACTAAAAGATGATTATTATTATACAAATCAGTAGAACTTTCAAATTCTCACCACTTTGATTTTTTCGTTTTCGTAACATAATAACCCCAACCAAAAACAATCATTTTTAAGGAAAAATAACAAGATTTGTCATTGCATATTCAGCAATATCTTCCACAGAAAACAAATTATATGTTTATACGTAAATAGGTAAACAACTACGATACCCCTTATCCCTTCAACTGCCTTGTCAACCTCCAACCTGCATTTCACTGAGTAAATGGTCAACCATTTGGTTGTCCAGGCAGTTAGGGAAGGGGTTAGTTTTATTTCCACTTACTTTATATTGAGAGTGTCCAATAAAATTATTGTGCATTTTTTCAAAGGAGGTTTCAAAAGAGAACCCAACATGCAGGCACCAAGCAGAATTGCTCCATCGTGAAGTCTAACCCAGTACTAAAACATAGTGCTTCTATCTAAACCACTTTAATATATCTGGATTTTCACTTATATCTACTATCTAAATGCTGCATCTCCCCCTAAGTCTTAAAGGCTTAGTTCAGGTTTTTGAACATGAATTTTTGTGAAACGTCCACCTTACCATAATTTTGGTAAGGTACAGGGGTGCAAATAATCAAAGAAAATGTATGCATGTTTTTTGTTAGACTATTTTAACAATTTTAAAACATCTCTGCTCTGC
This sequence comes from Cyprinodon tularosa, assembly GCF_016077235.1. Lineage (NCBI taxonomy): Eukaryota > Metazoa > Chordata > Actinopteri > Cyprinodontiformes > Cyprinodontidae > Cyprinodon > Cyprinodon tularosa. The sequence continues at coordinate 35,353 of NW_024039725.1, read as the reverse complement.
GTCAGACCTTAATATCAATAAGAACTATTTTTTGGTCACCATCGTTCTACCAGGTATGTGTGTTGAGACATTTTTTTAAAAGAAACAAAAAGTAAATTTCCACCTTTGTAGCAATATATAACAATACACTAAGGCTCTGGGCTGGGTTTCACTGTATATCCTAACCATAGCATAAAGCATGTTGACCCAACTGGACTGGTGGATACATCAAGAAATGCTTGTATTTAAAAATGTAAGAGCAAGAGCACCAAACAGAGCGCAAAAAAATATTGTTTAAGTGTTTTGGGCTTTGAGTTTTATCAAAGCGCAGTATCTCTATGCTGGATTCACATCTATGATGCTGGCAGGATTGTGTCATCAGCAAACACTGCCTAAGTACAGGAAGAAGCAAAAGTAAACAACCCTTGTGGTGCAACAGAACTGGCTGAAGCATCTGTGCATGATAACCCAAAATACACATAAAACACATCTCCTTGCAGAACATAGTGTTCACTGTCTTTCCTATGCCTGTGAGGTTTTCCCTTTACACCAAACACTACCTATGCCGATACAATATCCTTGGGAAAGAAAAAAGAAGTAAATTGGCCTATTACATAGAAGTCATGTCAATGTGGAAAAACAAACAGACAAGAAAGGGTGATTGTGCTGGACCATAGTTGTGTCTTTTAAAATATTCCACTTGACTTTAAAAAAAAAAAAACTTATATTTGTTTAATATTTGGTTTGTTATAAATATTCCACTTGACTTTAAAAAACAAACCTTACAATACCTCAAATTTATTCATACCCCAGATTTTTTTTCTTTCACATTTATACTTAAATTCTATATCAATAAATAAATCATACAAACATTTTTTTAAGGAAAATTTGCTTTCCATATATTATTAATTAAAAGTATAGAATAACTGCTCAACTGTTAAATAATTTTAATTGTGCATACTTAAATGTCTAAATCTATAATTAAACAGAAAAAACCCGTCAAGGTTTACTTTCTAAGCTGCATTTCATAATTTGTCATATGTCTCATTATAGTCTTGTTGATTACGTATCAAATTGTTTTTTAAGTCTAATATACGGGACATTATTACAAGTGAACATTGCAGCATTTAGTCAGGTTCATTTGTCTTGCGGCAAGAATTTCTCAGGTTGAAACTCCAGCCCAGATTCTTCCTGCTTCATGAGAATTTGTGTGCATTGTTGTCTATTCTGAGTGTCGTTGAGTTCCCTTGTAATGGACTAGTGGTCTGTCTTGGGTACATCCCTGCACACATCATGCCCACTGAACATTGGAGCTAGGGGCCAGCTCTCCCACGACCCTACAGATAAGCGAGTCAAGATGATGGATTAACTGATGGATACTTTCGGTATAATAGTAACGAGGGCTGAATAAATATAAAAAACAGACTTTTTAGAATTTTATATATAAAAAAATGCCTTAATCATTTTACAATATGCAATAAATACGGTTGTGTATGCATCTCATTTAAAATGACATTAAAATACACTGAGGTTTGAGAATGGAATTGAGCAAAAAGAAAAAAAGGAAAGCCTTGTGAATACGTTTCCAAGGCACTGCAGTCTTGAATGTTCATTTTCTCCAACAATCAATCCAAATGAATCATTATGAAATTAATTTAGGAACTACACTATGACATCCGGAAAGTAAAACTACAAAGAGAGCCAAGAAATGACAGGCACTAATATTCATCTGCTGGATTCAAAGCCACTTTGTTGCAAGCAGATGGCAGCGAGCTCAGGCACTCCATCACCTCATTAGACAAGTACTTCCATCTAATGTGCTCGCCTTGGAAAACATGGCTACATTTTAGCTCTCTTCAACATTTTAAAAGTTAAGGTTTCACTGCAAATATCGATCTCTTACAAATACAATTTATATATAATTAAATTTTCCAAGCCCATGTGAGGAAATACAATGAGTGTGAGAGTTAGTGTGACATCAAGGATTAACATGTGGCTGGTAAGTGAATCATTTAATCCGAGGCTTAATGACAGCTGCTTCTGCAAAGAGAGTGGAAACACCATGGCAGTCTACAGGCTGAGGCAGAGGAGAGAAAGAAAAAGAAAGACTGACAGTGCAGGAGACAAAGAGGGGGGTTTTAAAAAGGTGCCGCTCTCCTCTACATCTCCAACACTAAATGACCTGGACATGTCTGCTAAATAGAGCTTGCCATTCGGTCAATCCTGTTAAATATGGAGCAATGAGAGAGGAAAGACTGGAGAGATTGAGGGAGAGCTGGTAATAGAAGAAATTGATCTGCGATGGTGCTATGCTGGAAGTAACTGACAGAAACCAATATAATGTAATTTATCTAATGGCTCCCAGGTTTATGCATAGGGCACAGTTAGCTAATGATTACAGAGACCCGCATCTGACTAAAATCTCAAAGGTCAGAGTCATCGAAGGATCATTTTATAACGCAATACAGTCTGATCACTTCATCTTTAGCAGGACGATGCAATGTTTGGTTCAGGAGAAGGACAAAGTTTAAATGATATTTTGGAGCATACCGAGACTCCCCCGTTTTTCACAGAGCAAAATTTTTCTTAAAGCATAGAACAGTTTAAAAATAATTTTTAGTCACTGAAAATACATTGTATTTTTCATGCTTCTCTACATCAAGCATCCTCCTAGGGCCGAGACAACACTACAGCAAACCATTGGGTGTGTTCATTCCTGGGTCTAATGTTTGAATATATTTTCTGGACCTCTGACGAGAAGACAATAATGCAATTAGAATTGATAGTTCTAATTCAATTTAAAATTATTAAATAGCCCTTAGATTTAGAACCAATAGGAAGCTTTGAAATGGATATTTATCCCCATAAGCCAGATCTTATATTTAAAAAGAAATAGACGCAATAAATATCTTGCATTAATGCAAACCAACCTCTGTAACCTCCTGAAATTTCCTCCACAAACTTTTTTTTTTTTTGCCTCTATCCAAGCAGCTTTGAGTAACTGTTGTAATGCATATTATGGAACAGTTTTCACCATACCCCAACCACATCTTTCAAGTGAACTTGAAACAGAATTTAAAGTGAAACACACATGGTGTGTTGTATTCTGCCAAATAACACAGAAAAATAACTGAACTTCTGACTAATGATCCCTTTTATGACTCCCGTATGTGAACTATGTCTAAAAGCATGTCCACTTCTGATTTTGGCATATGCCAAAACTCTTCTTTTTCCAGTATAATTAGAGCTTTAAAGGGCAAGACAAAATATACCTCAACAAAACCAAAGCAGGCAGATTTTCTAACTGACCTACACTCTTGTGAGAGAAACTATTCCTCTATGTTCAAAGTAGCCAAACACCCTTCATTTTATGTCATGTTGGTTTATTACATGTTCTAGACAAGAAATGGCATTTACCACAGAAGAATCTAACCCATAGCTTTTTGAACTGACAGACCCAAAAGTTAAAATATAAGTTTAAAGAAGGGTCAGTGAGGATTTTATCAACCACAACAACCAGTCATGATTCAACAATGTAATATCCCCGCCTTATTTCACACTGTAATAACCACTGGCTTCGTGGCTTGATACCACCCCATCTTTTTATGATTTCCAGAAGACTAGATGCCTTTTCAATATTCAAGCACACGGTCATAAAGATATTGCGGTGTAGATGAAAACAGTAAAGCTCTGTTTATCTTGCTCCTGTCTTCCATACAGTGCAGCCCAAGCTATGCATGGAGATCCTCAGAAACAAAAGAATGGCTGTGGTTACAGCTAAAAATAATCCAACCAGAGCCCTTCTACTGTGATTAAATCACACAATTGAAGGTCAGAGAAAACATTATCTGTATGGGAATTTCTAACATCTTTTCTGAATAAGACGTAAATATTCTGATGAAACTATAATGTAGCATCATGTATGTTTATTTTTACCTTATCATCTCCAGTGAAAACATGCATTACTTTACATGTGTTGATGATCAAAGCAGTATTAATTCAGTTATTTACCTTTTAGTAATTTCTGCAGACATAAATGTGGGTCAAGGGAAAACAAAAATGAAAGCAAACAGGTACACACAAGAATGAGATGGATAAAAACACAATATTCTACAAGTTATATTGTACAGCATATGAGAAAAATATTTAAAAAAAAGATGATTGGACTAAGTCAAAAATGGCATAAAATTAGATATTCATTACACAGCATACAGTACCTTCCTGCATTTTTTTTGTCCATTGACCATCAGATAACAGACATGGAGATGGGCTTTAATGAATAATGGAAATAGTTTTGTTTTTCCTTCTATTTCTCTTGAATTCAAATTACCTTGTATTTGAAAACCTACAGCACATTTTTTTCTTTTATTGGTTATAGTCTGTATCAGAAAACCTGGTTCACTTGAAATCAGAATAGGACATGAGCGTTAACTCAACATTAGCATCAACCAGAAAAAATGTATTTTTCATTTTAATACACACTTACTTATGACGAATAGGTGACACTCCTTTATTTTTGTTCATTACCTAAAAGAGTTGAAACATTGGAATACACCTAAACAAATGTAGCCTTGCTCCAGCAAGTGGAATAGTAGTTCAGAGCATTAGAAGCGTTCCCTTATGGCCGTTAGACGAATCCTTAACTTTTAAACAGCAAACCTTCCTGTGCTCAGCAAAAAAAAACAAGAAGCTCAGATTAGATTTTAATTTAGGCCAAATACAACCACAGAAATTTCCTCTAGCATCAGATTAAAGAACTCAAAACCACAGAAATCCCTTCCTTCAATCTAAAGGAAGTTATTGGTGGTTTGAAAAATATAGCCTATAAATGTCTAATTTTACTTTTTACTTTGACAAGTCTATTACTAGTAAATAAAAACTAAATGCATTTCATTTACAATATAACAGCCTACCAAAGGTTACATTCTGAGATAACTAATGATTGCTATATTGTCTGAAGTGATATTACCAGGACAATCACATTTTGACATATTGTGCAGCCTTAGATCTGACTGTAGCACAGAGAGCTGTACTATACAACAAAGCTAAAGCGTTATCCCCAGCTATCATAATAATTTGGACTAATGTTGAATCCTGAGCAAAATAATCAGCTAAATGGCATATTTCACATGAGGCTTATAATGGATTCCTGTTAAGTGCTTTAAGAAAAAAACAACAACGCAGTTTTAAGGTATACAAATGGATGATTTTGCTACTGAAAAGATATGTGTTCTTTAACTAAATTTTTATTTTAAAAGGGTAAAGATTCAGTGGCTGCACTTAGGGAAAGAAAAGCCCCCAAACCCGCTTTGAAGTTTCACTCTCTGTGGGAGGTAATATAGCCTGGCATCCAGCCAAAGCCCACAAACACACGGATCAAATAACGCTTGCCCAGTGTCCCTGCTGAGGCATTCATCTTATACGCTAGAATAAGAACATAATATGCAAAATGCACACATGGATGTGTAAATAAGCACACACACACACACATGCAGTTGACTTCTTGACAAATCTTCTCAACTGTCAACATAAGAGCTCCTTGCCTGAAGAGATGACTTTTAAGTCTAGGCCTGAGAGGGCGAATTTGTGAGCGAATTTCTGCACTAAATGTATGAAAGTCAGTGTCAGATGTGGTTCTTTGCTCTGTAGCTCTGCGAGAAGGTTTATTGGTTCATAAAACATTCATGTGAATAAGAAATTGCATCTCTGTAAATTTGAAGTTCAAATAAACTGCAGGAATAAGCGTGAGTAAATTTATGGAGCTTGTACGTCATTTATAGGCCTGAGGGTTAAAGTATGAAGCCAGAACATGAAAACATGCAGAAGGAATAGTAGAAACGGGTCATACAAATACAGTGACAAAAACAGATATTTTTCCATGTTGGATTTTCCATCTCTGTGAAACCCACAAACACTCGAGGGCAAAGAATGTGGTGTACCAAATAATAAAAGTACCACTGCACAAAATGCCAAGACATACAACTGTTTTCCTTTACCTTATAAAACTTATCTGCACATGGAAATCATTAAATGTACAGAATCCACTGTGTATAGTTTATATATATATATATATATATATATATATATATATATATATATATATATATATATATATATATATATATATATATATATATATATATATATATACACAGCGCATATTGTTTTAGTATAAACACTGTAAAGTAAATAGTAGTGCACCTGCACATTTTTACTACAAAGTTGCCCAACCAATCTCTCAAACGCCTTTTCTTCAGATTAGTTCTGTTGCTTTGTTTTCTTCTTGTTTAACTTAAATGTGTTGCCCTTCTGTCTTCAGTAACTGCTTTTAACATGCTTGGACAGACAAGTTTTAACAGTGCAATCACACCTCTCCAATGCTATATAAACCATGCTCAGAGATGCGATTAAACAGCGTAGGGTACTCCTGTTGGTTTGTTTCAGAGTCGAAGATGGGTTTACACTTGCATCATTGGCTCCAGATACCAGACATTAGCGTGGCAAAAAGTGATCCATAGGTCTGAAGGTGGTATAAGTCAGTGTAATTGCTTCTGAAGAAGCACCTGGAGGCATGGATGTGTTCAAAAAAACAGCCAAAACTATCAACTGAGGGAAACCCTTGATGAGATCTATTTACAAAGACGACCATAAATGGTTGGATGATGTAGTTGATTTATCCAGTCATGGTGAATAGAGTCTGGCATGGATAAACCTACTCGATGCGCAAATGCATTTAGTTAAAAAGCTATGATTTGCAACCAAATAGATAACTCCATTGTTTTCTTTTTTCAATTAAAAGAAATGCTACACGGGTGATGACTTTATTATAAGTCTATCACCGGAAGAGTACGACCTTACTGCATTTCCTGCTATTGGCTCTCTTTGCTCCAGAGTGAGGTACTGGTGCACTCTCTACCGGGTGTTTGGAGGAGGGTAGTGATAGATCTGAGCCAGATGCCTGGAAGATGTTATCAGAGCTGGGCAGAGGCGATTGGGAGCTGGGTCTAGCTCTTCAGGCTAATCAGGCAGTTTGAACTCCAGTTGGAGAGTAGAGTGGGGTAGAAGTCAACTCTAGGAGCTATGTGTGGAGGATGAAAGTTGAATGATTTTACAATCATTTTAAGTGCAAAATTAAAACAGTTTTGTAAAGCCTCCCACAAACCTCTAAAGAATATTCCTAACTTCATAAACATTTTTCTGTCCCTGATTGAAAAAAAAGCTTTGTTTCCATTGCACTCTTTTTCTTATTATTTCATTACTTTATTAGGTTTTAATGTTGGCCTCTTGTGCAACTAATATAATCTTTTAAAACATATCTTTAAAACACTTGAAACTATGGTAAACAAGATGAAAAACAGCAGCTGGCACGGTATGCACTATGGACAATTCTACTACTTCCTGAACTCAAGGCAGCTCCTCTGTTTGTGGCCTTTCTCTACTGGATGAACCGATTAATCCAAGTTTCCCAGCTGGCCAATAGAGGGCGCTAGGGAGCCGCCCAACCCACCCAATAAACAGATATTTCGAAATCTAAAGATATATATAATTTTTAGATGTACAAGATGAATATTTTATGTTTAATGCCGAGTAAAGCTGTTTCGTGTTTTTGGATTGGTGACATATTTCCGTCCTAGGGTGCAAAAATTTTTGGTCGTAGACTCTCGTTAAAAGTGGTACATGCAAAGTAGCTCCTTTGCAATACAAAGGTATAGGAGGCGCACCAAAGCTACGCCCTGAGGTGACAGGAGCTATCGTCGCAGTTGTATTGCGGGTGATTGGCAGGCCTAGTCATGGAAGGGACACAAACCTACCAAGAGCAGCTGGAGGTGAAATCGTTTGGACCGAACTTGGCTAACTGCATGCAGCAAGGCTAACACTTTATTTGGCTGCCTTGACAGCTTCCCTACTTTTAAAAATGTCAAGATCAGACCCAGCATGGATAAAGACAGGTAGGACTTATTTAAAGCAATTTTAGGAAAGGAAGAGAAGAATGAAAAATCTGGGATTCACATGGAAATAGAATATTTGCATAGTTGCTCTTAAATAAATACATATTTAAAAGAATAGTTTTTTTTATATAAAAAGAAAATATGAAGCTGACTAATAGCTTATTTATTTATTTATTTATTTAATCAGGACAGAGCACATTAATGAACAACTTCTCCATTATAAAACTGGTATATTATTTTTTTAGGTTTGTGACACAATATTGGAACATGCAAAACAAAGATTTGCCTTCACAAAAACTCAGAAGGGCAAGATTAATATAGAAAAAGTTAACCTTGTTTTTTATAATGTTTTTTGTTGGTATTCATATAAATATACTGGTATGATAACTTAGTATATGTTAGATTGGTTTTTGGTATAAGTCTATTTTCAATTTATAGCCTCCCCTGGAGAAAACTCCACTAGCTGCAACTGGTAACCATGATGATGATGATGATGACAAAGGCCAGTCACACCTGAATTAATTAGTTCATTCAGTTATAAAAGACAGGAAACAAAGGACCTGCTTTAAGTTCAGGAAGTAGTGAAGTTGTGCATGAAGCCCATTAATGCGTTCACACCGAATGCATTTTGGGCGCCAAAGCTTCCGATTCACATGCAAAGTCTATGAGGGTGGTGCCAAAAGGTTAATTGGGTGTGGCACATCATTATGCATTATGCGTCCGAGCATTTCAGTGTTCGGTGCTGGATTTCTAAAATTGAAACTTTTGCCGCTGGAAGCCAGAGTGTCAGTTAATCAGAAAAGCTGGTGCAGGACTGTTTTAGGGAGGAGACAGACTCTACATGAAAGCTGCTATGGTTTCTGCAGAGGTGTCTGCATATGAAACATAAATAAATCTAAAGAGGTTAAACTCCAATGGTTAAAAAAGACAGGAGCATGGATTGTTGTGTACAAAGAAAGAGGTAGAGCTCTGATCATAATTACCGCACTAAAAATTTCTTTATTGACTATGGTGAAACAGTTTATAAATACCCAAATTAAATAAAAATGTTGAAACCTGCGGATGAAAAATTTTCAATTGTATATTCTGTTTTTTGCAGTTTTTTACAACAGACCTTAATTCACTGTTCCCTATATTCACTTCCAGCCACTACAAAGGGCAGCGGGAATTATCTGACAGGCTGGCCGCTTCAAAGAGCTCTCAGTAGGGATTCCCAGCACTGCTGGCCAGCGCAATGCTGGAGGTTTAGTACGATCACAATCCTGATGAAGTGACTGCACAGATAATGTTTGGAGGTTGACTATCTCACTTAAAGTGTTTTCTAACTCATAAAAGTAAAAAAAGCCAAGCTCCTCTCTAGCTTGTAGCTACAGAACAGAGCAGACAAAGAACCAGAACACAGTGCTTATTTGAATCATCATGTTCATGGTTGGATCTTATCCTGTGCATGTATAGACCTTGTCCTGTGCATGTGGATTGTGTCATATGCATGTGTGGACAGTGTCATATACATGTGTGGATTGAGACATATGCATGTGTGAACAGTGTCATATGCATGAGTGAATTTTGCTGTGCACTGTGAATTGTGTTCTTACCATGTGTGGATCACATGTGAGTTTGTTAATATTGAGACTCTTCTGCAGTTTTTTATTTCATTTTTCTTCAAAAAAGCTACTAATGACAAGCCTAGCAGGTTTTTCTGTGCTTTTGGTGACTTTGGCAATGACATAAGAGCAATTATGGCTATGAGGTTACTTTGCACTTAAAGAAGTGAGATAGGATGGTAATCTGTAAGAGCTAGTTCACCTGTACAACAAAGTACAACTGAGCATCTAGTACACAATGATGATACACAAATACTCTTCCCTACGTTTTTGGTGTAATAGCAGTCTTAAAATCAACATTTAACAGTGAGAAATGTAAAAAATATTTTGCCTGGCAAACATTCCAGTTTTCACAATTCACCACTGCCCAGTGAGTCTACAGACTGCACTCTGGAGATGCCACCATTATGAATGCAAAACAATATTGCACTTTCTCATCGGTGAGCACCTCCGTTTCATCTCTCACAACAAAAGCATTTTTCTCACAAAAAAAATCTGTTTATGTGTCGAACAAACCTCTCACCAACACACACACAAACATTTTCCCCATAATAAAAAAAAGATAATCAAAGACACACCATAAAGTTGGTATTTTATTTACAACCACCCCACTCACTCTGTGCCCACAAGCAAAAAGGAAATTCATTGTGATGAGCAGTGATTGTGACTGCTCTGAAAGGTTTTCCGAGAAAAGAGGAGTAGTACCAGAGGGGAAAAAAGAAATGTGATGATGCCGAGCGTGCGAATCTGTGCGGCACCTTGCAAAAATGGCATGAAGTGTCTGGATGTGTGCCGTTTCATTAAGGAAGCTAGGCTGAGTGGAGCTGTACTGTACCTACAGCAATAACAAGCCTGCAGCGAAATGACAGCCTGGCTCGGAATCCCGCATCCCCTCCATAGCCTGATACTGAAACTAACAGGAGCAAGAGTGAGCGGGAAAGAGGTCACAAAGCTTCAAACTTGAAGAATGGAAAGATCAATTGGAGAAAATAAGCAGAAGGGAGAACTTTCTTGCTTTGCAACTGAATACTGCAGTAGATGGTAAAATGGGGTCAAAGTTCAAACTCTAGCTTTACCGTCTGGGGTAAGAAAAAAAAATCTCCCATACCTCAAGACTACCAGTCTTTTCACTAAGAATGTATACGCAATTATAGTCCCTTTCAAATGTATTCCTTTTTTCTTAAAGTTATCATGTTACAGACAAAATCCTTTCTGTTTTTGGCAATTTTCTTTTATAAACCTCCACTTTTTGCATAATTGTATTATAATGTAATATAATGTAAATAATACAGGTTTTTGTACCACAAACAAGAGAATATCATTGCATGCATATCTATTCAGCATATTTTACTCTGATAGATTTAATCTAAATGAAATCAAGAGTAAACAATTGCATTAAGTAGTCTGAAATTGGAGTCTAACCATGTGTAACTGAATATCAGTATAAATCTAGTAAGGCCACCGAGGTCTTACAAATAACATTTATGCTGCATACCCACAAGTTTAATCGGACACAGCAGACAGATTTTTAAGGATTTATTGTGTATTTTATTGTATTTGAAGACTGCAGGAAACTGTCAGCAGTGGATTCAGGAACCACTGAACGGTCATCAAAGGGATACTATGTTAATCCATCGCTCTCGCTGCGTTCGGTGTAAATGAACCTTTAGCCAGCCAGAGGGTAGCGACAGGTGGAGTGAATGAGGCATGATTAGAGTCCAGGCAAAGCAGGGGGGGGACACATTTGGAAACATCAGGTCTAATGCAACATCCATTTAGTGAATTTCTCTTACTTTCTGTTCTACCTTGGGCCTTTACAAATGTACCACATCAGATTCAACAAACGTTCTTAACTGATGATCATGTGAAACATGATGCAGTCCACTTGCGCTTAAGGGAGCATACGTTTCCGAGAAAGTTTGTTTTGTATACAGAACCTAAATTAAATGTAGCTACATTGATTGTTGTGCAACACAACACAGCATTTTTATAGGCACTTAAATTCTGTGAGTGCTTTGATGATGATTTAAACAAACTTAATGTATGATAAATAAATGATCTGATATTCTTGAACTTTATAAATTTTTCCATATATCTGAAAAAAATGTTTTGAACTAAATGATTTTGATAAGATAGCAGTTAATGTATAATTACTCTTCACTTTTTTTCCAAGGGTGTTGGACTCATTTTTTCCCTTTTGAACAGATCTGTCATGAAATTGCTGTAGATGACTGGCTGGAGAACTTATTTGATTCACCTGCCTAACTTTGCCAATTTTATCATCATCGTTCATCAGAGCCACCTGCTCTTGCTTCTATTAAACCATTTATTTTTATTTATTTTCAGAAAAGAAAATTAAAAACTATCCACTGGACTTTGTTTTTCCTTTTTTGGAATTTCTATGACCTGGATGACTGAGAATCTTTACCAGCATTTATATTTATTCTATTTATTTGTTTCGTATTACCTGATCCTGACCTGGTCTGCCTCTCAACCGCTGAAACTGCCTGTTTCCGACAGATATGTTTGCCTGATCTGTCTTTAGACTCTTGCTGGATTACGCCTGTTTGCTGAACTTGGATGAACCCTTTTGTACCTTTGCTGTTACTCCAGATTAGCTGTTTTTAAAATAAACACTTTTGAATTTTCCGACTGTCTGTCTGCCTTGAATGCTGGGTCGTCTGTTTTCAGCCTTGAAAAGATCCCAAGTGCAGGGATAGGTGCAAAATGAGCTGCAATCTGTCTCTTACTATGCCACAACATCAGACCTCTAGTCCAGTCGCACATCTGAGCCCCACCTCAGCCTCTCAATTCACTACATAGACCGAGTGCCATTCTCAAATGGCACGGAGTGTGCCATTTGAGAATACATGACTTAAGATGGGCTTTTCAAAGATTTGCTCCATGCATTCTTACACAGTCTGAGGTATTTGGCAAAGACTGAGAAAAATGTCAGTCTCTATATGGGCAAATCTAAGTAGGGACTTGAAGAAAAAATTAAAACATGAGCTGGCATGACAAAATATTTCCTTACAGGGAAACAGTAAAAACAAAGGTTTTACTTTTAGATTTGTTTTGCTAAGAAAAAAAAGTTTAAAAACCTACAATTTCACTTGCACTTCATTATTATACATTATTTTGTGTAGCTATAAAATTCATTTCCAATAAACACATTAAACTGCATTGTAGGAAGGCTCAATGGGTAGAAACACCTTTGGACAGTTTCCTATTATTTTGTCATCCTCTGTTCCCACTATTTTGTTTTATCTTTTGCCATGCTCGATATGTGGGGCTTCATGTTGAGGTCGTTATTAACACAACTTGAAGCGGCACAGTGATGCTATGAGGAAATAAGAAGCTTGTCTGTCAGACCACAATCCAGCTGCCTAGCAAAAAAAACATGTGTAGGCGACAAATCCGAGTGGAGCCTGTGTTACACTCATGACACATCAAGGAGAAAATATTTTCTTTAATAAGTCTATGTGTGGAGCTGGTGTTGTGACTATCCATTGTTCCCGACAAGCTGCCTTATTTGGTGGCAATATGCACCAGCAGACTGATAGCACATTATAGGTTGCAGATAGACAATGCTATATGGACGCACTACGGTGGAATCTCTGACACAGATACATGTATTTTGGGTGGAGCAGACTGGCAATGCTACCTTTTGTAGCTGCTGTTCACCGATGCCCACGGTGATGGAGTCAATCTGCTGTAAGTAGGCTGACTTGGACCATGTACTAATGGGCAGGTTGTGCTTTACCGTCACTAAAGCCTGCACAATGGTGAGTGAGACTATGGACCTTAAGTTACCTTAAGAACGTAAGCTAATTTTCTGAAAGTGCACATATTTTAACCTTGGCAAGAGCTTTCTCCCTGGATGTCTAGGCTCCACATGATGCAGAGTTAAAGTGCCTTGCGAAAGTATTCAGTCCCCTTGAACTTTTCAACGTTTCGCCACATTTCAGGCTTTAAACATAAGGATATACAATTGTAATTCTTTGTAAAGAGTCAACAACAAGTGCACACAATCATGGAATGAAATTTGCTGAATATTTTAAGCTCAAACAAGGGGAAAGCTGATGTAGCCAAGAAGCTGTGGTCACTATGCATGAACTGCAGAGTGTCAGGACTCCTATCTGTGTGTTTGTGTACTGTGTTTGTCTCTCTTCCTCCACCAGGAGGTGCCTGGTTCTGGTTTGCCTCCTCACACACCTGCTGATGGTTTCCTCGTTAACGGAGTGTTCTTAAGCTGCTGACTGCCACTACCTCGACGCCAGAGTGTTTGCCAGTTTTGGGTACTCTAGCCAAGCTGAGTTTTTGCTGAGTCAAACTGAGTTCTTGTCAACCTGAGTTTTAACATTGTTTTTGTCTTTGCCTCTAGGCTGGAAGTCATCCTGCACACTCGATTTTTTCGGACCTTCCCTCCCTGGAAGGATCAAAAGAGCTTCAAGCTGAGCTGAGGTTACAAACAAGAGGTTTGGACCCACTTTCCCCAAGAGACCGTTTGAGCTTCACACTGAGAAAGGGATTCATCTCCACTACAACCCATTCAAGTACCGCAGGAAATCTGAGTGGCAGTCAGCTTCTCCGTTCACCTACAAAATACCGCATTCTGGGTAAACCCTGTTCCGCCCTCCACCGAATAAGACAAACACTGGAACAACAGCATACAGACTGGAGTCAAAGATTCAACAACTTCTCTGGAAACGTGAGTCGGCAACCAGATACTCTTCTCCAAGTTCACGAACCAAATTTCCCTCTGAGCCTGAACTAATTGCTGTGTCTTCCCCTCACTTTTCAGTTCCGGTTTAGCAGCGTTCAGAGCAACACTTCTCTCTGCATTATCTCTTTAATAAAACCTGTTCAACCTTTTACTCCTGGTCTTCCTGTTTGGTCTTCAGCATTTGGGTCTGAACTTTAGTAAAATCATGACAGAGATCTGCACCACAGGTGTGGGCAATCTGGCCTTTATGGAAGAATGCCATTTATATATTATCCATAGAAAATCTTGAATATTAAAGTTTGATGCAAGCCACCTGGGAGACCAGACCAAAATCTAAGTTTTTGGCAATGATGAAAAACATTATGTTTGGCTTAAGAGCAACACAGCTCATCACCCTGAACACACCACCCCCACTGTCAAACATGATGGTGGCAGCATGATAGTTTGGGCCTGCTTTTCTTCAGCAGGGACAGGGTAGATGGTTAAAATTGATGGGAAGACGGATGCAGCCAAATATGGGATAATTCTGGAAGAAAACCTGTTGAAGTCTTTAAAAGACGTGAGACTTGGACGGAGCTTCATCTTCCAACGAGACAAGAATCCAAAACATAAAGCAAAATCCACAATGGAGTTATTCACAAATAAAAATATCCAGGTCTTAGAATGGCACAATCAAAGGCCAGACCTGAATCTCATCAAGAATCTGTCTAAAGGACTTAAAACTGCTGTTCACAAATTGTCTCCATCCAACCTCACTGAGCACAAGCCGTTTTGTTAGGATGAATGGGCAAAGATTACAGTCTCTCAAATTGCAAAACTGAGAGAGACATACCCTAAGCCACATGCAGCTGTAATTGCAGCAAACAGTGGAGCTACACTGTAGCACTTTAAAATAGGCTACCTGAAATGATCAATAGATATTAAGCATTATTATAATGATTGTTCTATTAAATAATTGATGTCATTATTTCCTCCAATCTAATGGATTAAAATGCCTTTTTGTGGTAAGCTGACAGTAAAACATGTAATCTGCACGAAAAGATAATTCAAAAATTATTTAGCAATTTATTGTGCATTTCTAAGAAGAACCAGCCATACGAGTTAGGACTTCTGTTATCTAAACTGTACTTTTGATATACATACTTAAAAATACATTTAACAGTCCAAATGTCATTATGTTCCCTCTCTTTCTTGGAAAATAATACACATTCAGCAGAAAATAAATTGATGCCCTTTGAAAGGCTAGTCATAGAAATCTGCCTTTTTAATAAGAAAAGGCAGCTAAGTAGTTTCATTGGTAAAAAAAAAAGAAGGAAATTAAAGCAGACAGTCACAGAAAAAAACTTAAGATCCCCAGATTCAATACAAAGGTTTGAGTTCTGATTAAACAGACTAAGTAACTTTAAGCAATGGTTCTAATTAAGATGTCATCAGATACTCAATGTGGTTGATTAATATTGGCCAACTCTTGTTGACAGTACTGCTTCAGTTAATAGCTTTAGTGCAGCTCTCTTCGTCCTACTCCAGCAATCCAATAATATCCATGTTCTGGACTTTGATTGAGTGATTGCAACATGAAAATTTTCCTTTTATTCTGAAATTTGTTTGATAATGTATTTTGGATTGGTGTGTTCTTAAAGACCCCCTTTCAAGATTAAATTTGGGTCAAATTGTATCTATAAATCAAAAAACAATTTGACATAGAACACCAAAATAAGCCTATACGATCCCATCGCAACCGTATAGACGGTTAGTGTGAGGTCCTTCTGCTTCTAGTTCATGTTTTTAGGTTTTCTCTAAACACCAGTAAAAACACCTTAAATCTCATCTGTTTAAAGAGCATAGTTCTAGATGTCCTATCTAAACTCAGATGCTGCAAGTTTTAACTTTTCAACCTTTATAAAGTATTTTCATAACTTTTGTGATTATTCAACTAGTTATAAATCGACTAACAACCAGTTGAATCAAACCACTGTCTTGGCCTGAGGCGGTATGTATAGCTTTGACCAGCACTCGGCAAGGTTGAGGAGGGTGGCGGTAGCCCTGCTACATAAAACAACTATGGATGTGCAGACTGCTTTAGAGCATCACTTCCCCCTTTCCCCATTCATTATAAATTTGGAAGTTGATGCAACTAGATTTCCCTGAGATTGTATATTAGTGCAAACCGTGCAGCATTGATATCCAGGCAATTGACACCTTCCTGATGGGATCATTATATGTGTTTACTGTAAAAATATCAGGAATAAAATTATATTTATCTGTTTCAAGGCTTTAAACTCATCAGTACACCAGTAGTTGTCAAGTCAGGGGAGGGGGGTGCAATACGGTAAGAAAGACCAAAGTTAAATGTTTCTTATGTTCAACATCGTCATATAACTTTGTTTCCCCACAATTGAATTTCTTACCTCATCGCTATTCTTCTTTTACACAGTCCCTGGAAACAGAAATGAAGTTCAATCCAACTGCAGGCGACTGGGAGATCAGGATTTTACCAAACTATTATAACATGAATTTTGCCATCTGTGTCCACCCACCAGGTTCCAAAAGTCACATGATAGCAAAAGAAAAGAAAAGAAAAGAAAAACAAAGATTGTTTTTGAAGACTATAAATGATTTGGAAAACTAACTCAGAAAGTAGACAGTTAAAAGATAGCCCTCTTTCACATTTATAAGGATGTAGTAAAACATGTACATCTCTAGACAATGTGTACTCACAGACTAGGAAAAGCCTCTGGGGGCTAGGGCTGTAAGACTATTTCGATATTTGTAAATGTTATCATAACCATGTGTCTTTCAAATAAATATTATATTTTTTTAAAAGGTCAGGGGCAATGTCAATCCTAGATATTTTGTCTATAAGTGCAAGTCAGCATTTATCATTTCTGTCGCCAATGTTTTGTCATAAACCTTGGTTTTGTTCAACATCTGCTATTTTGGCTATATAAAACTTCAGTCTCTAATCAATTAAACATTATACTATTCCCTTTATCTTCTAAATGGTTTTATGCAACATTATCAAATATCTACCCCAAATGCATTGTACTTAAATAACAGATTTTATTAAAGTCCAAGCACTTCTTACTGAATGCATGTCAAGTGATATTGTTATAATGACATATTTAATATTAAGCAGTCCTGAGATATAATTTACAATGATTTCCTCTTTAAAATTAGGTTCCCTGCTCAGGAATGATGGGCTTTAAGATGTTTGAAACCTTTCCCATACCGCTGCCAACTACCATTATCCATTATTCCTCACCTCATTTTGTAGGTCTTTTCTTTGCAGTGTTGTGTTGCTGTCCAACAGCAGGCCTCCAAAACCTTAGTGCATTCGATAAACATCTGAAAATGCAACCTGTTAAGCTTAACTTAGTTTCTTTCATTGCTGAACTGACAGTTATAAAAAAATCTTCAAATAGTGATTTTAATCTCTTTTTGAATATTTTTCATTAAAACCAAAGCTCTAAATAAGAATCAAATGAAGGTGAATCATTTTTGCACATCACTGATAAAGAGAGCTACATGTACAACCCATTCTTTAGATTTATAAAACCATGATGTAAGCTTAAATCTATACTATTTAATTTTACTGGTCATGTGAAGCTAAGTGGCTCTGCAGACTAAAGGATACTGCTACACCAATTGTCAGCATCTACACTGAAATCATTGCACTGTCACAGCTTACATTATATTGTCAGGATTTAACTTTCAATGATGAAGCACAGACAGTAAACTTCAACATGGTGTTTTCTTCTTCAAACCCTGTGTTATTATCAAGGTTCATTATTGTCTGTGATTACAGATTTTTCCCTGTTATTCTTAACAGCATCATTTTTTTATTTATATTTTTATAACAGCATTATTGATAAAATGTCACCTCAATATTCTATCAGAATCATCTGAAAGTGCAGTAAAAAGGATCTTGTGGTTTGTTTTTAAGGTTGTCAGTTGGAGAGAATCAGTATGCTCTCCAACGGCGAGAATATTCAATAAGACAGGGAGCGTGTGATGCCTTGACACAGACTGGAGGTTTCCCAGCTCTGCACCGAGACACCCTCTAGCACCTGGTTGAAATGTGTCATGTTGTGATTTAAATGCAGTATGTATTTTAAAGCTATTTGATATTTTCATGATGTCCTTTTTCATGAAGTATATCTATAAACAAGCTTTTTTTTTTTTTTACATTTGTCAAATCTTATGTGCATAAATGTTAATTCTTAATATTTAAACCTGGAAATAGATGACCACTCATTCATACACTGACCTAAATATACCCAGTTTGGCAATGTCTACCCTGTTACAGTAAACAGATTTTCAAGCATCTTCAGTGAGAAGATCTTGGCCAATTTATTTATTTGTTTTGGTCGAGCAAGGCAAAATCTAGGATCTGTGCAAAGTGTCAGATTAATCCTACATTCATCTCATTAATCCAGTTAATAACTTTTTCAGTCTCCCTCTGTAATGGCATGATTTTATCTCAGTGTAAAATAAAACAAACAGACCACATCCTATAGGCAGTTTGGTATACAGCTGCCACTGGTAACCAAAACTCCACTGCTTTAACCACCACAACACAAAGAAGAATTTACAAATCTCTGACTGCAGATGACCAACAAAATTCCAACAAAGTTTTATTTTGGCAGTTGGGAAATGTTTGTTGGCATTTGTCAATTCAGCCTCTGTAACATATTTCTCAATCCCAATTTGTGAAAACATGCGACACTCTTAGATCACATTTGCACTTCATTAACATCAAAGAGGCATCCGTTTTACCCGTGTGTGCATGAGCTGCTTGCCAACTCCATCTCTTACTCATGAACTTCCGTAAGCATACTGCTTAAAAAAAAAAAAGATCTTCAAATTACTTGTTCTTTTGTGGAGGGTATCTAATTAGTTTAATTGTTACTTGGGGAGAGACATCCTAAGAAATAACTCTTTTTGTTTCTTTCCCATGGGCTGAAAAGAGAAAAAGATATTGCAAACATCTAATTAGCAGATGAAAAATTGCTAAGCTAATACGCATCTCAAGATACAATCTGGAAAGTAGTCACTCTCCAAATTAATGTTGCTGTGTGTTGTGCCATGGGACAAAGGGAGTCGACTTTCTGTGGCAAGGACACATTTTTACGCCTTAATGCTTATTGCATCAGAGCTTTTATAGCAATTCTAATAAACACATTACTCACAGACATTGGCCAAACCCTGAAAGTCTTCCACTTGTGCAAATTGCTTCTGCGTCTCACCGTCTTCTTTTTTTAATTTTACTCAGACTAACAGATAAATTCCAGCCACGTTTTCAAAGCAAAAAAACACTGCGGGTTAATTATAAAGCAGCCCTACACTTAGAGTAAACCAAATTCAGATGATTTTACTGTAACCTGGTAAATGCATTAAGAAATAGCTGTTTAAGCAAACAAAAGGACTTAATATTGTCTGGTCTATTGTGTTCAGGACCTCTATCATCAGGGCTCAGTGGTAGCTAATTCTAGGCTGATATGCACCTCTAATAGTCAGACAGACAGGCCTACTGCAGAACATCTATTGTATAAAAGATATGACAGCAAACTAGCAGACTGTACTTTATTGCTATGCTATTTTTAAGAAGGATATTTTTTTCACTGTTTTAAACAACAAAAAAGTTAACTATAAATGGGTAGTTAGCAATGCTAACAGTTTCTTAAAAAACTTAAACTGTTTCTTAACTGTAATAGCTATTAAACAAAGGATCTGACAGCAAACTAGCTGACTGTTCTTTACTGCCACGCTGCCTGTAGAAGAAAGAAGCAGCTGTAAAACATTTTTATACCATTTAAAAAAAAAAGAATAACTGTATTCTTTAATAAACAATTATTATTTCTTTTAATAAATAATTAGTCAACTTTGAACTTTTATGCTCAAATTGGAGACTGAACTCCTATGGTGATGGGGGGATGGAAGCCAGATTACATCTCAATATCTCTCAGATATTCATCCTTCATATCAAAGATCAATAACAGATATATCATAAGCATTCAACATTGCAGTGCTATTCATGTTTGTACTGTTGAGCCACAACTATTTATGAGGACCTATCATATAATAAGAAAAGCCCTTAAGCCAACATAAATCTTAAATCCAAGTCTGCCCAACAAATCAAAGTTTTCTCACCATCATATTCCTCTTTCTAACCAGAGTGATGTGTACCAAACATTCACATAAGGCTTTCAAAGTAATTACTTCAAACACCCTTTGTATTTTAAGTTACATACACTTTAACTATAGATCCTATTTAATGTTTTATAAATTATTCTCTGTCGCAGCAGCATGGATGAATAACCACTGTGTGTATTTGGAAATGACATTCTCCATTCAACATATTTTAGATTTCTCTGAATACATTTTTAATCATTGAATATTTCTAACTCCAGTGAATTTTCTTCTCTCAATTCCTACCTTGTGGAAAAGGAATCGTTTGGAACTTTCATTGTCGTGTTTCATACCAGCAGTTGACATATTCGCATGCTCAAACACTGACCTCTCCTAATCGCCACCCCCTGAGAACAGAACGTTAAGACGTTTGCCTTTAAACATCTGTAATTTACCTTATAGACATCATCAATAATTTTTTCTCCAGTAGTATAGCTTTTGACTTGAAAAAGACAAAGCTAAAGCTTGTGGCCATTGTGGCATAGCGAACAGTTGTGTCATGCATTTGGCCATGAGTTTGGTTTTCATTTATCATATTTTTTATCAGACTTGTACCAACTTCAACATGATTACTCCAAATCAAAATCCACATAGGGCTGTAGGCCAAGTTGGTGGGTGTTGTTTACTTCCTTCACAATGCCAAAAAAAAGCATTAAAAGCATTCAGCTACAGGCTATTCTTTGACCGATGATTGTTAATGTACAAATCCAAAACCTTTTAGCTGTATCAATTTGGGCAAGGCTAAGGAAGCAAATTTCCCCATCTGCCCACGTAACACGGTTGCATCCAATTTACAAATGCATGATCCGATTTGCTTCAAACTGGATATAAATGCTTATCGGCAAGCTCCAGATTTCCATTCAATAATATTGAACTTCGTATCATTTGCGCCGCCAAGAAAATATAAGGTCAAATCTCTATGATGCATCATCAAATCTGTTCCAGAGATTGTGTTTTTAATGAAACACTGTTCAACGCATTGGCATGTTTTTTTGATTTACATGACTTGAGAATCGCCTAAAAAAGGCAGACCTTCCCTTATGAAGGTCAAATCTGACCCAATTTTGAATGCCTTTCCCAGGAGACAAGCTTGACCTGAATGAAGGTAAGGTTTAGGTAATCCCTGGTGGCCGATTGCCAAACCCTGTGTCTGCCTTGGCAGAGGCACGGAGAAGGTGATGCATATCTGTCACTGTAGGATTAAGGCTTAGAGTTTCAAGGTCTGTCCAAACCCGCTTACGTACTTGATATGTCATTGACATTGCACCTTTGAAAATGCTGCTCCCTAGACTTGAAAAATGACAACAATAGTTTCAATTGAGTTCAGGTTTCCTTATCTGGCAATGCCTTAGATTAAGGGGAATAAAGCTTTCTGATCCCTTTGAAACTCATCCTTCTGATCCCTGCTGCCCTCTTGGAAGAGGCTTCACAGCAGTCAATGCGGGTCCAGCAGATTCTGAAACAGCTTCTTCCCCCATCGCAATCAGACAGCTGAACTGTTGAGAAAACTCTAAATCATGTCAGACTGTATCACAGTGACAACACCAAACCAAAACACTGCATGATTGCACCATATACACTATATTGCCAAAAGTATTTGCTCACCCATCCAAATTATTGGAATCAGGTGTTCCAATCACTTCCATGGCCACAGGTGTATAAATTCAAGCACCTAGGCATGCAGACTGTTTTTACAAACATTTGTGAAAGAATGGGTCGCTCTCAGGAGCTCAGTGAATTCCAGCGTGGAACTGTGATAGGATGCCACCTGTGCAACAAATCCAGTCGTGAAATTTCCTCGCTCCTAAATATTCCACAGTCAACTGTCAGCTGTATTATAAGAAAATGGAAGTGTTTGGGAACGACAGCAACTCAGCCACGAAGAGGTAGGCCACGTAAACTGACGGAGCGGGGTCAGCGGATGCTGACGCGCATAGTGCGAAGAGGTCGCCAACTTTCTGCAGAGTCAATCACTACAGACCTCCAAACTTCATGTGGCCTTCAGATTAGCTCAAGAACAGTGCGCAGAGAGCTTCATGGAATGGGTTTCCATGGTCGAGCAGCTGCATCCAAGCCATACATCACCAAGTGCAATGCAAAGCGTCGGATGCGGTGGTGTAAAGCACGCCGCCACTGGACTCTAGAGCAGTGGAGACGCGTTCTCTGGAGTGACGAATCGCGCTTCTCCATCTGGCAATCTGATGGACGGGTCTGGGTTTGGCGGTTGCCAGGAGAACGGTACTTGTCTGACTGCATTGTGCCAAGTGTAAAGTTTGGTGGAGGGGGGATTATGGTGTGAGGTTGTTTTTCAGGAGCTGGGCTTGGCCCCTTAGTTCCAGTGAAAGGAACTCTGAATGCTTCAGCATACCAAGACATTTTGGACAATTCCATGCTCCCAACTTTGTGGGAACAGTTTGGAGCTGGCCCCTTCCTCTTCCAACATGACTGTGCACCAGTGCACAAAGCAAGGTCCATAAAGACATGGATGACAGAGTCTGGTGTGGATGAACTTGACTGGCCTGCACAGAGTCCTGACCTCAACCCGATAGAACACCTTTGGGATGAATTAGAGCGGAGACTGAGAGCCAGGCCTTCTCGTCCAACATCAGTGTGCGACCTCACAAATGCGCTTCTGGAAGAATGGTCAAAAATTCCCATAAACACACTCCTAAACCTTGTGGACAGCCTTCCCAGAAGAGTTGAAGCTGTTCTAGCTGCAAAGGGTGGACCGACGTCATATTGAACCCTATGGATTAGGAACGGGATGTCACTTAAGCTCATATGTGAGTCAAGGCAGGTGAGCAAATACTTTTGGCAATATAGTGTATATTCAATGCTCTGAACTTCCATATCAATGGGTTTTTAGCACCATGTATTTGATCACTGCTGCACTTTAAGAAATAGAAATGTCATGAAAGCTATACAAAAATAAATTTTGTTGTAAAATGACAATAAAAGTTGTCCAAGTATTAAGTCTCAGTATGTAGTGCATGAATAAACGGAAAACAAAAAGGTATTAACCCCATCCGGATTTCCATTAACAACAACCCTTTTCTTGGATTTATTTAAGAGCTTGATATCAACCTGTGTAATCCAACACAATGTTAATTTGTATCCTTAGGAACCTATCTTAGGCTTGAACAGTGACTGGTGAAAATTTTAATACCTTTTTGCAGAGGCTTAGTTTAGGCCAACTGAATCCCACTCAGCCCGTTCTATGAGCGTTTCCATTACTGTTTCTTTGAGCCTGGTTCCTGCTTTTTAGTACCTTCTATAGAGCAGGACTAAAAAGTGCCTAACAGAGCCTACATGTGACATGAACAGAATGCTGTTCACTGTTTGGCCATGGGTGTGAACAGATGCATGTCGGCAACAGCTCAGTAGTGAGAAATGAAAGGAGTGTGATGGGACAGCAGAGAAATTGACAATCAACAGATTATAATAAAAACAAATTTGTGGGGGCAAGCTCAGAAATCTAAGGGGTCACTGTATAAATATGAAGGTCTGAATAACTAGAATCGGTCAAACCAAAAACTGTGAGCAAAGGTTCATTTAAAAGCACGGTTGGAGCAACTCTCGCCTCAAGAGAATCCCACACAATCAAGTACATCATATTGGGGTTACTAAAAGTTAAAAATATTTATATTTGACTTAAAATTTATAAATCATAAAGAAATAAGACACATCAGCTTACTGATATTGCAGGCAGGCTTTGTGTGTCTAATAACCTAAATCAGCAGATCCGACCCAAAATTCGCTTTAGATACTCAGGTACACACAAAATAAAAACACCATCAAATAAATTATCCATAGAATATATATATATATATATATATATATAAAGAAAACAAAGCCTTTCTGAAATTGTGAATCCTCCTACAATCTCAGCTGGGGATCACAGGAGGTTGGAGGTGGTGCTTCAGGCCATTGCTCCAGCTGCCAGTGAGTCAATGCAAACACAACAGGGTCTGAGTAGAGTTGATTGAGGTGGAGAGGAATCGAACCAAAAGGGGTCAGAAGGGGCTAGTAAAGTAGGAGGAATTAGATAACAGCTCTTGCCCACATCCAAAGAAAAAAACGAATGCAGGTTGATTTATATCCATATAGTCTTAATTTAGGTTAATTCAAAACAGCAAAGTACCAGACTTTTTATTAGATTTTTTTAATAAGTTGAAATGACACCAATGTTGTGCACATGCATGTGAGTAGAGTCGAAAACATGGCAGGCTGCCTTTATCACTACACAAAAAGGAAGAAAGTTATAATTATTTTGAACACAGCATCTTACTGTTTCAGCAAACTACGATTCCCTTTCATTCCCATGGCAGATGTGAGCTCTGCCCATCTTGAAAGCTTTCCCAAGATTTACTCTTATCTCATTCAATTACTAATCCCACTCCAGTTTAGCTATTTTTTATTGCACTAAACAGTTTTAAATCTGACTCTTGTGTGGAGTCTTGAGTGGGGTATATGAGGAGCACTTGTGGCTGGTCTTTGTGACCCATCTTTACCAATCATTGCGCCTGTTCTCTCACTGCAAGGAAGACTGAAGAAAGTAGCCAGGTGAATGAGAGCACGCAGTGCGCCACACCCACACTGAGCAAATAGGCGAATCTCTGCATGATCTGACTAATGAAGTAACTGCAGTAAATAGAGGAAAGCTTATCTTACATGTCAAACAACTGTAAGAAAACAGCTATTTACTTTTAAAATTTCTGTAATTAAACCTAATGTAATTTTAACCTTTGTAAAGTGTTCCAAATTCATGGATCTCATGAGTCTCTCAGTGGAAGGCATTACTAATTTCTTTTATTTACTCTGCTCAGACATATTTGGTTAATGTGCAAAGGTATATATGAGGAGTTGCAGTATATTGAAGACTGTTTCTATTTTGTTTTTTCTCAGCTTGCCACTGTATGTTTTATTTTTTGTATGTTTTAGCACAAACTTTTCTTCAGCTTGATAAAAAAAAAAGCTTCCTTCACTTCTCAGGGAAAATCAGTGGTAGAAAAAGCATTATTCATAATGCTGCAGAGAAGAATCAGATTCTTTTATATCCACACGTACACACATTTTTATTTTATTTAATCAACCATTTTCAGACTGAAGAGTAAAGAAGAGGTCTGCTTTTGCTTTTGGGTGGCCTGGCCAGAGGGTTGTATTACCTTTTTTATTCCATTGAAAACAACAAATAAACAAACAACAAAACACTGCAATTTTCACTTCAGAGAATATATGCTTGCAGCATATATTCCTGTTTTACTCTCCATCACAAACCAATCCCACTCCAATATTAGAGGTTACTGCTGTCATTAACTTGGTCTTCCTCCTTTTTGTACTACTTTATTTGGCAGGCACTGGCAGCCCAGGATGTATTTTTTGTTTGTTTGTTTGTCTTCCTTTCAGGTCCTTTCCGATCCAGACAGTCTAGGTAGCGAGCTGCACGCATTAAACTCTATTCAGTCATAGTTTCTCATTTTGAAAAGAACCTTTTTTGTTGTTATTGTCCCACCATAAACTAAAACTGAATTAAAAGATGCATAAGATGCAATCCAATGGTTCCTTGAGCTATATAAAATTATGCAATTTTGAAAAAAATAAATATTCATAATGTTTAACTTGTATTTTCATGCTTTCCAAAGTAAACTAATAATATATACATTAACTGAAGTGGAATTGTTAGTGGTCACTGGATTTTAATTTTCCTTTATATATTTCGCAGTGATGCTAGGCCTTTACTAGAAGTATTTTGGCAGAAAATTAGAAGAGGGCAGGGAGTGGGAGTAAGATATTTAACAGAGGTCCAAAGGTCAGGAATTGAACCCCAGATGGATCCATGGTAGACTAATAGCCTCTGTTAATGGAGCACCCACTCTACACCTACCCCACCCAGAGCTATTATTCTGCATATCCTTAGTATGCATGTTGCAGGTTTGTTTTTTTCCATAGAACAAGCTTGCTGTGTGATTGTGGGATGAACTGCCAAGGTGTGCATGTCATCATTTGTCTATAGTTAAGAAGGGCTGCTGATAAGCAATATATACATTTACACATAAGTAAATTACATAGTGTACCTATGTTTATGTTGAAAAAAAAATATGCACATAAATGTGTATGAAAAAAGAAACAATGCATCAGTTCTTTAATTATATGTCTTATTTTTTTGTGAACATTTTTTACCAATATCTGTATGACCTGCTAACCACTGAGTAAAGGTAACAAATATGCATCTGCACCAATAACATATTTGTTCAATTATGTTTTCCTAGTTGATAAAAAAAAAAAAAAAAAACTAAAACTTATGAGGCTATCTCTGTCATCCCGAAAATCCACGATCCATGGAGGGATTAATAAACAAATAAAAGGAGCGAAGTACAAAATGAATCACACGGAGGCAGTGTACCTCACCCTATCTCTAAAGGGATATTGTCTTTAATACTTTTGATAAGATAACATTTTTTTTTACATTTTATTCACAAAAATCTCCACGTATGAAAAATTGCCTTGAAAAATATACCTCACATATAACCTCTAGAGCCATCTCCTGTTATCTAAACTGAGTTTTTTTTGTTAATTTTACTGGTCTATACAGTAAAACTGGAAGTTATGACTGTTTTCCCATTCTAAGCTTGATGATTTTTTTTTACTGTCCATCCATCTTTATCTCTCCAAGGGTTGCGAGGGGTGCTGGTATATATCTTCAGCCAGTCCATCGCACAGCAAAACAGAGACAAACAACCATTCACACACACACTCACACCTAAGAAGAATTTAGAGAAGCCAATTAACCTAACACTCCTGTTTTTGGACTGTGCGAGGAAGCCGGGTTACCCAGAGAGAACCCATGCATGCTCAGGGAGAACATGCAAACTCTGTGCAGAAAGACACCTGGCCGATAATTGAACCCACAACCTTCTTGCCACTGAGCAACCCCCTTTTTTTAAACTAATTAGTCAGATTAGTTTAAAAAAGATATTTCATGTTTTGCCTCGATTATTTATATAATTCTTTTTTCCAATTATAATTTTAATATTGGTCATTTATGTTGAATATATAAATGCCTGCCACATCCAGAGTTAATTGTTCTTGCAAAATTGGAAACTATTTTTGTTTGTGTATAACTGTATCAACTAGCATGTTTCTGACCCAGGACTTCTGTGACCAACCTGGAAGAAAAACCCATAACATACAATAATAAAACCCTCAGTCAACTAGTGGTACAAACAGCAGGCTACGAAGACAGTGTGCTAAAGCAGGAGTGGAGGCTGAAGAATCAGACTATTTGGTTTAAAACCCTCATTAGTGGCTGCTTTGGAGTGGCTTAAAAGAAAAGCGTGAAAATAAGCAATAGCATCAGCAAGGCCTCCACAGCTTCTCCGTATTGAAAAAGCAGGTTGAAGTGAGCAAGTAGACAAAATATATTATATTTATGTTGGACTGTCACTGCTTGCCATCTCTCATCATTTTAGCATTATTTCTTAATCTACTTCAGGAAGTATCGGATTCCAGGAGGAGTCAAATCTGTCAAGTTTCCAGATTATACATTAGATCTTATATTTTAATCTGGCTAAAGAAATAAATTACTAAATTAATTTACCTGATTAATAGCGTTTTTGGATGATTTTAAATTCAACATGCACAGAATACATTTCCAAAAATAACCATACTGGCATGGGCCCTTTGGGAAATGGCAAAGAGTATGTGGTGAATGACGGGGGAAGGCAGTTTGCCTCAGCTTCAACATAAATAGAATAGCCACATGGAGTTGATTTGGGGGGTTTTTTTCCCCTGAAAATGAGCCAGTTACAGTAAGCTTTGGAGAAAGTCAATGAAAAACGGGACAAGGCTTGTCTAAACAGTTTACATGGATCCACTGGGTCTGCAAAAACCAATCAAGTTCCAAGTACTTGCAGCAGTTTGAAATAAAAGTCAGAATGAAGCTTAAAGCGCAAATAAAGTATTTTAATTAAACTCTTTTCACCGCTGTTTATTGTGGTTGCAGTACTAATGTTAACTAATCAATCTGCATCTGCCTAATTTGAATTTCTTTCCAGTGTCTCTATCTATCGTCTGCATCTGCTCACACTTTATAATTATGAAATTTGTTCATTAAAACTCCTGCAGCCATCTAAATTCAACAAGCAGGAAGGAAATGTTAATAAATCTTCAGCCTCCAATTTGAGAAAGGCTGCAACAGAGTTTCGTGTCATTACAAACAACCATTTACTTTGATTAATTCACATGAAAACAGTGGCAGGCTGTTGCAGCAAAACACCACACTTTCTCAGTTTTGTATTCTTACTGTCTGCATAGAAGATGCAGGCAAAAAATAGGACTCATCAGCTTTGAACTACTCTGGCTTTTTTTCCCAGATGTTTTGCTTTGGAAAAATCCACTGAGACCAAATGTAGATGTAGACATCATGAATCAATCATGTGCTGTAGAAGTATGACACTAGACACATCAGCTATGTCAATCATATAAAGCATCTTTATACGATTTCTTTGTTCCTGGAAGGAATCAAACATTCATGCGTTTGATGAGACTCAAAGTTCTTAATGTAAAACTCATATAAAACAAACACTGCAGGTTTGGCAAACGTAGTGGCTTTTGCATACAATACAAATTTGAAAAGGTTAGATGAATATTATTGTTTACATCTCATAAATAACCAAGCAGATTTTGCTAAACTTAAAATGAAAAACTAACCTAATATCATGCTATTTTTATTAGACATTCATACAATGATGTTTTAGCTTTGATCTGTTTAATAACCAGGGTAATTTAGCAGGACTGTTCAAGAAAAACTGTTTTATTTACTGGCCAAGTCCTGTTTAGACTTAAAATCACTGCTCTTTTTACCTGGTTTACATCTTCTACCTGTGCATGTGTTGGCTTTCTCTTGGTACTCCGGCTTCCTCCCACAGCTCAAGAACAGCACTGTTAGGAAAACTGGTCTCTCCTAATTGCCTTTGCACCTTTGGGAATGTAAGTGTTCATGGTTGTGTGTACTCTATGTATTATTTTATCATTACTTTTTATGATGATGGCCTGTTTTAGGTCAAACTACGATTGGCGTACTAAAAGCTTTTATATATAAAGTATTTAAGCCATCAGAGGTGATGTTGCTTGTATGATTGCCTCCTATGATCACACCTAATAACTTTAAAGAGAGGAACAGACTTTGTCCTCCAGGTTTTTCTGGTTAAGGGTAGAAATTCAAGGTTCTATCCATTGACGTGACGCCACGTATCACTCAATCCTCAATGCTTGTCAGTATCTGACCAATTAGTGAGCTCAATTTGTCCCAAAGTGAAAAGGCAATTTTGTTTATATGAAATGTAATTAAAGGTTACATACATGTATGGTTGCTGGGAAACAACGAGAGACTCATTACTTGAAGCATTTAGAGGGTAAAATGCTTTTAAATTTTTTTCCAAAAGCAAAAAAGGAGTTATAAGGTTATATAATCAGCCTGATTATGTATGTGATTAAAACATGCTTCATTTTCACCCTCCTCTTGATTATGTACTATATTCAGCTACCCGCTTTTGTAACTGTATAAAGCTTTGGATACAACTCCACTCACAGCCAACATGACTTTTTCCTCATTATTCCTCCTCTGTCGGCTTTAACGTTGATTTTTCTGTTGCTGCCTTGAAATAACTGATTTGATTTGGAAGAAAATGCCATTTGTCTTTGCCTTGAGGTTTGCTGATCAGGCAAAATGCCTCATCAGATACCATAGGTAACTTTTAACATCACTGCTTATCTGTCCTGAGTTTGTCTGAGCTCTGTTTTCAGTGGCTTGCATTTCCACGTAGGTGGAACGATCTTGCAGTTGGCCGCACGTCAATTAGAGCCAGATCTCTGGCCCTCGAGCAGAAAAGCAAGCAAAGATCATCACGATGCTACTGCTATTTTTTGATGAATACTAGGCCAATTCTATACTTTCTATTGAGCTGCGGTTTTGATCTTTGAAGTGAAACATCAACCTTGACTAGGGAGGCATGATTTACAGACATTGATCCTAATTAGATATTTTTTACTGGCATCAGTACAACTGGGCTGATAAAAATATCGACGCTTATTTTCGTCTTGCTTTTTTTGTATATGTGTGCTGTGAGGAAGGGGATGAGGAGGGGAGTGGCCATGTGGTATTTTTTTTGTGTGCATATAACTATGATAGGAACAGCACAGGATTATAGGATGTTTAATTAAACTTAGGGTTAGACTAATCTTACCTGAATTACAGGTAAACTTAGGGTTAGACTTAGGGTTAGATTAATCAATCTTATCGGTTTTAAAAATATCTGTTTATGAAGGTTATATTTTTAAAAAGTGAATTAGATGGCTTTTGTAATTGATAAGCTAGCCTGTTCTATAATACTAATAACTGTAAATATTTAGTATGTTATATTGTCACCTTTGATCATGAAATTTAAAGGGGAAAAACTTTATTATTGGGATTTAGTGGGGAAAAAATTGTAGATTACATTTGGATAATTTGCCCAAATTAAACCAATGAAGCAATGTCAGGAGTGTGGTTGTTTTTTTCCATAGAGGGTATGAAAATATGTATAAAATTTGAAAATATAAGTTATTGGCAATACAGCAACTTTAATAGCTTTAGCGATCAAGCCTACGTTCACACTACAGGTGTGCTTTATGCCAATTTTTTTCGTGAAACAAGACAGTTTTGCAAGGTCGTTCACATTTCCAAGTATGTATCATGGACGGGGCCGCCTTTTACAGCTGCTTTTGTGTCTCTGCTTCCGTCTCCTTGAACCCCAGTCGGCCTCAGCAGATGGCCGCTCACACTGAGCCTGGTTCTGCTGGAGGTTTCTTCCTGTTAAAAGGGAGTTCTTCCTCTCCACTGTCGCTACAAGCATGCTTAGTGTGAGGGATTGTATTTGAGTCAATGAGTCAATGCTATCAACTGGTTTTCCTTAGAGAGAAAACTTTGTATCAATTTGACTGTATGATCTGGTTGAACTGTAAAGTGCCTTGAGATGACATGTGTTGTGAATTCGGCGCTATATAAATAAACTGAATTGAATTGAAGTATGTGCAACTTATATGCGATCTCCTGTGTGATCAGCGTTCATACAACTTGTGTCCCGCATGCACAGCAGAGGAGACAATGCAACGAAACCTACTTTTGTCTGCATTGACTGCTCTCCACATTATTATCTGCCAGTCATTGTTTTTTCTTCCCGCATCCACATGGCAAGACATGAAATAGTGACGTTTGTTGAGTATAAATGGCATGTGGGTTGAATGCAACCTGACTGTTCAGACACAGGTCGTATTCGAAAAGATCAGAGATGTATTAGATTAGGACCACAAAGCCAAGTGGCCTGGGTTGCATTCGAAAAAGTCAGATCTGTGTTATTCATAAGGGGAAAAACAATTTGAATTTGGGTCACTTCGGGCTGCAGCATGAATGTGGTCTTAGTTTGACAAAATGAATGAAAAAAGAAAAAATGAGTAGTGGGGTGAATACTTTTTGATGGCACTGAATGTTTGTAGTGCTCTAACCTGAATGCTATAATAGATGTAGAGTATTACTAAAAAGACTGCACTGAAGGGTAAATATATTCATTGTTGCTGAGACTGGATGATAAATGATATTGGGATCACTAATACAAGATGCTTGTTCCTACTCCATGGAAGATTCTTCATTTCAATGTGTCTCCAGGCTGTTATGATAAGAGCTTCGTCTTTGAAAAAAGACGATCTTTATAGACTCTGCACTTGAAATGCCAAATAAAAGGACATTAATACGCTATAATACACTGAGAGCCTTTTCTTTATGCTACAAAGACTGAAGAACCAATAAAACAGGCATGTTAGTAAGTTTACATCTAAAACTTAATAGAACAGAGTAGAATAGAATAGAATTCCTTTTATTGTCCCACAATGGGGATATTCTGGTATGTTGCTTTGATTGAGTGAAACAAATCGTACAAATTGTCTTAGGAATTTTGCTTATTAATAAAGTAAAATGAAAAAGAACTGTGGGTATTAATGTCCCAGACATTAGAGTGTATTGCATTCAAAACATTTCAGAACAGTCATCTACTGTACAGTTTCAGGGCTGCATCCAGTAAAATATGCCAACTTGTTTTACAACTTTTAAAGCCTCTTAGATAATTGTGAAATGTAGTATGAAATGTTTTTTTTTTATTTTTTGACCCCGTTTCCTTAATGCAATAAGGCTGTAATTTTAGGGAAAAATATGTATACCTAAATAGAATGTGTTTCTTTTATTTATTTTTTTAATTATTGATTTTTATTTTGTTGCTACTTTTTACACCACTTTATTTATTGTTTTTGTGATTGATTATTTGTATTTTATGATTGTGTATAGCTCTTTGGTCCTGTTGGGTGTTGAAAGTGTTTTATAAATGCATTTTGTATTGTAAATAGGGCAAGTTTTTTTTATTTTTTATGTCTAACTTAGACAAACCTACCTTTTTTTATAACATACAACTGTGATTTATATGACTCGATTTGTGCAGCAGTCTCTACTATATAATCCAATGGAAATGTTCTGAACATCAATATGTATTTAGCATTTAGATATGCAATTGCAATGAGCCTCTGGTTGTTTTTTTCTCCCCCCAAAAGTTCTCAACATCTTAGGCTGCATTTAAGGTTCACATTTTAATGAGAGTAACCAAAAACATATGAGCAAGAAAACACCAAAGGGGCTAAAAAGAAGAAAAAAAACTCAGAAAGTCCTGGAGTGACCCAGTTAAGAGTTTGAACCTGAACCCTGTAGAGTATCACTGGAACGATCTGAAAAGGGCTATGCACGGATGCTCCCCATCCAATCTGGTTAAAGATGAATGTTTCTGTCAAGAAGATGAGAGAAACCTTCAGAAGAAAGATGTGCCGTATATGTGATCCTTCCTAAAAAGACTGGAAACAACCGCTGCTATAAAAGGTGCTTTAATAAGAGAGATGTTGAAATATTTATAGCAAATGCATGTTTCTCTTTGTTGTTCAATAGAAAAGCACTTTAAAGCACTTCTTACGTTGTCATTACAAAGAAGTATAAGTAGTAGTATTACACAGAATAAAAATGTCATCTTTTTCAGACTTACCTAATGC
Source organism: Cyprinodon tularosa (assembly GCF_016077235.1). Lineage (NCBI taxonomy): Eukaryota > Metazoa > Chordata > Actinopteri > Cyprinodontiformes > Cyprinodontidae > Cyprinodon > Cyprinodon tularosa. The sequence continues at coordinate 1,787 of NW_024039725.1, read as the reverse complement.
ATGTGCGTCATTATGTCTGAAAGGTTACTATACAGCTTGTCTTCTATATAGTGTTACAATGAGATGAGTATATATATATATATATATATATATATATATATATATATATATATATATATATATATATACACACACACACACATTTTATGTATACATATATCTCAACAAAGAGATGTGTTTAGTCACAGATGAAATGAAATGATGCAAAACTGCCAAAGAAAATGGCCCTTTAACATAGAACAAGACCAGCCTACAGTCTGTATGCATACTCGCTCAAACACACTGCAGAGGCATGCATGATATAAAGGCTTTCATATCCCACAGTAGCAGAGCTACTAAAGTCAGTTTTTTAGGGTGACATCACGTTTTGGCACTACCAAAACCAACACTGACTCAACAACAGATGGCGTACATCCATTAAACCAGAGGAGGCTACCAAACAGATGGTTGTAAACACAGATGCAAGATTGCAACTAATGTGCAGTAAATTGTCCAATTAATCCTTTGGACATTTAGACAGCACTATGAGATCTATCTAAGCAGTTTACCAGCAAAAAATGTTGATTTTGGGGTGAGTTGTCCTTTAAAAAACTAGAAAACATTTAGAGTCGCTGTGTTCTGTAATTCAGGAAAGCTGTCTTCCTCAGCATATTCACATATAAGTGCAGCATTGAGGCACTGGGGGTTATCTAATTCTAATAGATTGGATGTAACTTTCTGTTTACCCAAAAACTTAACCCACACTTATAACAGGATATAATTTTCTTCAAAGTTTCTACCTCCAGCATTCAGTAATTATGTATCTATAGAATAAATTTAATATGTGGCATAGAGATTTTACAACTTAAAGAAAATATACAATTTGAAATTATACCTGCTAACTGATCAAATTAAATTATTAGGGGGGCCACATGCCGAAGGCATGGCCCACCTATTACTATTGCACATATTTATTAGGGGGGCCACATGCCGAAGGCATGGCCCACCTATTACTATTGCACATATTTATTCCGCGTATTATTATTAGGGGGGCCACATGCCGAAGGCATGGCCCACCTATTACTATTGCACATATTTATTCCGCGTATTATTATTAGGGGGGCCACATGCCGAAGGCATGGCCCACCTATTACTATTGCACATATTTATTCCGCGTATTATTATTATTATTAGGGGGGCCACATGCCGAAGGCATGGCCCACCTATTACTATTGCACATATTTATTCCGCGTATTATTATTATTAGGGGGGCCACATGCCGAAGGCATGGCCCACCTATTACTATTGCACATATTTATTCCGCGTATTATTATTAGGGGGGCCACATGCCGAAGGCATGGCCCACCTATTACTATTGCACATATTTATTAGGGGGGCCACATGCCGAAGGCATGGCCCACCTACTACTATCTCACATATTTATTCCGCGTATTATTAGGGGGGCCACATGCCGAAGGCATGGCCCACCTACTACTATCTCACATATTTATTCCGCGTATTATTAGGGGGGCCACATGCCGAAGGCATGGCCCACCTACTACTATCTCACATATTTATTCCGCGTATTATTTTTATTATAGCTTATAGTTCTCCTCGCCACCAAAAACTTCGGCGCGTAACTAGTCACGCACCATTCGTCGGATCGGGCCCAAAGTTGGCACACGCGTCGGGACCAATGGGGTGATGTGTGCTTGTATAAAACTTTCTCATTAGTCCGAAGGTTCGCGAATTATTAGCGAAAACGTCGCAAAAAAAATCCCATAGGAAAGATGGAAGGGAAAAAAAAG